>NC_085989.1:2527500-2827500 GCF_030014385.1 Trichomycterus rosablanca | reverse complement strand
TCACAGGGCGCCAATCCATCACAGGGACTCAGCCAGGTCTGGATGATGGCACCAGCACTTGTGGGCTATTGTTAAAAATAAAAACAGACTTTCTTTTATGAGTTTATTTTTACCCCCATCAGCCACTTGTTAAGACTTTTTGGAAAGCGAATGGCTGTTGTGTCACTGCCATGTTTCTTTTATAAATAAAGCTTATAAATCCAGACTCTATCTTTCTCTTTTGTGCAGGGCCGGATCTGCAGGAAAGCCGGGAAATCCAAGAAAGCCTTCAGTCGCAAGGAAGCCGAAGCCACCTTCAAGAGCCTGGTGAAGACCCACGAGAAGTACGGCTGGGTCTCTCCCCCGGTTTCCGACGGCTGATTAGCTGGCCGCGTCCGGATCGACCCCTCTCCCCCTCCACACGGCTTTCTCCAGTTGGGTTTCTGTTTGTTTCGTCATCACCGAACATCGCAAAGGTATCGTCTCATGCTGTACGTCGACGACTCTCCACAAGGTCCGCCCGGGCGCCCGTCATTCGTCTCAGAAGTGCCATGGAACGCTCGCTCGCCGTGACATCACATTTCTAACGATGGATGCTACTACGCTTGGGCTGAGGGAAGTAAACATGGTGCTGAAACAAAAAAAAAAAAGGAATCGGACAGGCCCGACCTTCACGCCGAATCTGTACCTCTTTGTTTCATGTCTTTTTCTTCTCTCTGTTTTACGGTTTCTCTCGTTTAGAGCTGACCACGCATTGCACTGGACGCCATCAGACTTTCCTTCATTTCCATGCAAATGACTCGGTTAATATTTAATGCACAGGCAGACATTTGAGTTTTTTTTCCGTTCGACTGTGCCAACGTTCACAGTTCAATGCAACCTGAAAGATTGTATCTTGTGTGGAGCTGAGCTCTCTCTCTCGCTCTCTTTCTCTTTCTCTATGTCTCTCGCTCTTTCTTACTATCTGTCTTTGCGCGTGGCTAATCTTAGACATCACTGTGTTGCGTAGCTGGTGAGTAAATCCTCATGGAGATGCTGAAAAAACACTCATTGCGTATGCAGAGGTACTGTAAAAAAAGAGAGTGGTAGTGAGTGATACCATTCTTGCTGATCATTATTATTATTATTATTTGGTTTTTTTTATAACTGGAGAAGACCAACAGCTGAGCGTTGTGATGATCATTCCGGTACCAGATGGCAGAACTGAATGTCAGGTCAGGAGCGCGAGGGCGGGTGTATGAATCAGGTAATACGTGGTGCCCACCGGGGGCACACGTGGTACACGTGGAGCTTAAGAAATGTGCATAACCTTGTATTAACATAAGTGAGCACTCCCCTTTTTCTCCCTTTTAGCGCGTCCAATTGCCCAATTGCCCATGCTTCCTCTCCACCAATGCGATCCCTGCTCTGATTGAGGAGAACGAAGCTAACCCACGCCCCCTCCGACACGTGGGCAGCAGCCGTATGCATCTTGTCACCTACACTTTGATGAGTGCAGTGCGGATCAGCACTGTGTACGGAGAGACACACCCTGAGAGCACTCTTTTCCCGTCTCTGTGCAGGCGGCATCAGTCAGCCAGCAGAGGTCATAGTTGCATTAGTTATGAGAGAGACCCTATCAGGGTTAATCCCACCCCTATCTGAACAACAGGCCAATCGTTGTTCATGTGGCCGCTCAGCCTTAGACGGCAGGCAGAGCTGAGACTCGATACGATGTATTCGAGATCCCAGCTCTGGTTCCAGCATGTGTTTTTACCGCTGCGCCACCTGAGCGGCCACCTACAGGAGCTTTTAATGGCAAGAGAGAAGTGACGCTTCACGTCATGAGACATATAGATGTCTCAGAGGTTTGTGGCTAATCTCCTTAGAATTCAAACAATCCATCTGTTTAAAACGTGAGCCAATCAGATTGCAGTTTATGACGTTTCACATCATCGTCACATGAAAATCTTCCTCCCCTTAAAGCTTCTTTGAGCATCTAATAAGGTGGAAATTAGATGGAGCTAAATCTGGACTATAAGCGTCTCTCAGACACGATCAATTTTGGTCAGATTTTGGACTGTTTTGGTCAGCCATCATCAGACGCTAGCCTGACTGGCTAATAGCATCATTAAACTCTGTATCTCCCGGTCCTAACAGTAGTGTGCTTGCGTATTTTACCTCTGTGCCACCTGAGTGCCCTTGTAAACCACTTTTATTGCTTGGCCCAAATTAATTGACATTTTGGGTAGAGACCCTGCATTGCTCCGAATCCTCCCAGCCCTAATTGGCTCTTTAATAGCTCTGGATTGCTGCTGCAGCACGAAACTGTTGATTAAAAGCACATGAACGGGACAAGCTGTATTCAGACTGGTATGAGACGCGGCGTGTCCCAGCAAGCACCCGGACCTGAGCGTGTGTTCCGAATGCGCCGTCGCGGACACACGGATTCGACGCAGAGAGATAGTGCTATAGATTATAGATCGAGCTGTCTTCTACATCTACAGCAGGCCCGATTTTCCGCCGCCTCTCTGGGACTTTAAATGTCATTAGTGAAGCTGCTAATTAAGATGGCATTTGACACAAAAAAGGAAAAAGAGCAGAATAAATGCTACCGTGCCCTTTCGGATGGATGGAAGGCGCCGAATGACTCAGAAGGGTTCGCACGGGTTCTAGAACGTGTGATTAAATTCTCGAATTGTTCTCAATCGTGTCTTCGCAAGATCCGAACTCGGGCGTGTTCCGTCTTGTCCTGGTAACGTGTGAGGATGTTTTAAACTAGACAGTTTGTGCAAGTCAGGCACGTGTCGTGCAGTCCACAGTTCCTAAGCCAAAACAGAGCATTTCAAATCTCTTGTTTACACCAGGAGGGAAAAAACTGTGATGTACATCACTGACATCTAACCACGAGGACTAGTGATCATATAATAGCATTTAGAACTGATATCAGGTGCAGTCAGCAGACACAGTCTTAACCCACTCCACTATTACTCTTCTGATGTTTGCGTAAGACGTCTGTATTAGGATGCAGGTAGAAATTATCCACATAAACCTCGTCCATTAATGTGGTTAAATAGAGGAGAGTTTAAATGCCATGCTAATATGTCACCTTCATGCATAAAAGTGGTAAAATGTGGTAAAACAAGGAACAATTAGATAGAAAATGTAATGTATAATATGTAGTGCAGCAGTTGGATTGTAGAATACAGTCCACACACAAGCTGCTTGGTGCTGGACAAACTGGGCCGTCGGTACTGGTATTGGTTCAGTATTAGGTTTAAAAGTTTAGAGGTTGGTGCGCACAGCTGGCGCAGCAGGATATTCCGCTAGCACACCAGCGCCAAGATTCTGAACTCCTCGGTTTGAAACTCGGCGTTGCCACTGGTTGTCTGGGCGCCATCTAGCGGGCATAATTGGCAGTGCCTGCAGGGCGGGGTGACCGGACTATGTGGGTGGGGTATTCAAACGCTGTGTAAGGACCCTGATTAGCAGATAGAGATGCGCCTGTGCAGAATGCATGGGTGAAAAAGGGTTCCACTAAGGGCTGCGTGCGGGTCGGAGGAGGCGTGAGCAGCAATATACCCACCTCAACCCCAATCAGGGATCCACCAGCGGCGGAAGACAAATTGACTACGATAAATTGGGAGAAAATTCATAAATAAATGAATAAAAATAAGCAACAAGCTACACCTGAGAGCTCACCGACACCTGTAAGACGCTGATTTGCATTTCACGTGCAGTGCAGCAGGTGGATTTTAGTTCATGTGCCTGGTGAGTCTAAATCCACCTGGTTCACCTGGTTAGAATGTTATTAGGGTGCAGTCCAGGCACAAGACACATGAAATGATTCAAGGGAGTCGTTTAATGCTTGATAGACTCACTACTCAAGGTTAGGTATTTTAATTTCAAATATAGTCAAGTCAAATGTATTTATATTGCGCTTTTTACAATGGACATTGTCTCAAAGCAACTTTACAGAATCCAGGACCAACAGACCAAAAACCCTTATTGAGCAAGCCGAGGGCGACAGTGGCAAGGAAAAACTCCCTTAAAATCACAGGAAGAAACCTTGAGAGGAACCAGACTCAGCAGGGACCCCCGTCCTTCTTGGGTGGCCTGAAGAATAATTTAAATTAATAGGATTTACGCTGGTTGGTTAATAAAGTCGAGCTTAATGCCAAGTTCACACTACACGACTTTCCAAGTCTTCAGATCGCTGTGCCGGTCACACTACACGACTGGATCTCCTGCAATTGGGAGTCTTTTAAGTCGTTGTGTATTTCACACTACACGACTGATTGGCGATAGGGGATTACACACTACAACATCTATCACCAAGAGGAATCACAGCGAGTCTGTCTGGTCTGTCAAACTACGTTTTGTCACGAAACACACACGAGAAGTGACGAGGGGTTAAATGATACCACGTCCAAAAATGCACGTCAACAAGTAGCGAGCGATCAAAGTTTGTGCGCTGATGTGCAGCAAAAAAGCAAGTAGGAAAAATAAATGAATCGGAGTGGATTGGGCTACGTGACCAGCAGGGATCATCTGTTCTGTAGTGAGTTGGAGGTTAATAAATATTTTGGTATTATGGCCTGTAGAACTGATACACACTTGATGTTTTTTTGCTTTTGTAGCATTCGTAGCACTCTCAGTTTCTCTTACCTTGCAGTGATTTGTCGCTGGCTGCTATTTAGCAAAATAACGATTCACATAAACTCGACCGATGTGACGGGTTTTGTCTGCACTTAGGATTCAGGGGGTTTATAACAGGGGGGACAAGGTTAGAATGATTCCAGGAGCCCTGAACCAAACTGGGACAGTTTATTTCTACTATTTATTTATTTATATCTGTCACGTTTACAGCCAGTAAGTGTATACACAAATGTACAGTATATTACTGTAAGCTCACAGTAATTTTACTGTAAAATTATGGTAATTAACTGTTAACACATTACAGTTATTTATTGTGAAGTTACAATAATTTTTTTACAGTGTACGTACATTTATAAGTAATTAAAATTAAAAAAAGGCTTTTCTGCCTGTGGAATTGACACACACTGGATGTTTTTTGCTTTTCGTAGCATTCTGTGTACGATCTAGAGACTGTGGTGCGTCCTAATCCCAGTGTAGTGACCAGAGAGTGTAAATCCAAGCACTTATACCAGAGTCTGGTCTTCAGAAAGCCAGTAATCCATTTATAACGTAAGTTTCTATATTGTCAGAGTACACGGCGTTTGGGTGATGCATGAGTTAGGTTCAAAATTCACCGGTTTGGTGTCTACGTGGACATGATTGGCTGAATCAGTGCGCTCTCAGTGCTGATCCCAGGCCCGGATAGTAATAGGAAGGTTGCTTCAGCTGTCTGGTATGTGGACCTGATCCACTCATTCCAGTTTTTTCACTGGCGGTGAACGGAATCTCATCCAGCTCTTGGTCTTCTCCAGTGTCTGTTTGGACAGTCCTTTGAAAAAAGTGCTCGTGTGTGCGTGCGTGTGTGTGTGCGTGCGTGTGTGTGTGTGTGTATTTGCTACGGACTTAGCCAGAGCAGGTCCCATAACGAAGACTAATGAATTATTCGATATCTCAGACGTGGATGTTTGCCAGCTTTAAGAGCATACATTTGTGATATAGCCTAGACTGGTAGATTTCTGACACTAACCAAGTTTAATTGTCCAAACCAGTGAGATGATTCTATTGTATTATATCTGCATGTGGTCTGTGATTGTTAGGTAGCCATTAGTTCTTTTTTTGTTTTTTTTTGGAAGAAAAGCAAGAAAACTCTGGAGAAAAAGATAAAAAAACTCTTTCTGTTCTCGTCCGTCTTTTCCATTAATGTCTTAAATGTTGGATTGTGTTCTCTGAATGTTTTTTTGTGTTTTAATTTATTTGTGGTTTGCCAAACTGATGATTTGGACGCATGTTGCAGGTATTGTCACAGACTCAAACCAACACACAAAAATAGAGAGGAAAAAAAAGCAGAATTTGATGTACCTGTATCCTGAGTGGGACGGTCTGATGGGCATAACGATCTCAGGCTTCGTCGTGGAAGGGATTAATGGTTCGGTTGTGTATTTTCAAGACTGCACACGCAACATCGCAGGACATGATGGGAGCAAAACCAAACAGGAATGTGCAATAAACCTTGTAGGCTTATTCAAACCTGCACTACAGCTTGTGCTTGTGTTCTTTCACTTTCTCTTTACTGTTGTTAAGCAAAATAACGATTTACATAAAGTCGACTGATGTGATGTGGTTTTGTCTGCACTTAGGATGCAGGGGGGAAAAGGTTAAAATGATTTTAAGAGCCCTGATCCAAACTGGGACCGGTTATTTCTATTATTGATTTATTTATATCTGTCACATGTACAGCCAGTAAGTGTACATAGATTTATAATTAGGGCCCTACCTTTATACACTGATCAGCCATAACATTAAAACCACCTCCTTGTTTCTACACTCACTGTTCATGTTATCAGCTCCACTTACTATATAGAAGCACTTTGTAGCTCTACAATTACTGACTGTAGTCCATCTGTTTCTCTACATGCTTTGTTACCCCCCTTTCGTGCTGTTCTTCAGTGGTCAGGACACCCACAGGACCACCACAGAGCAGGTATTATTTAGTGGTGTGTTAGTGTGTGTTGTGCTGGTATGAGTGGATCAGACACAGCAGCTCTGCTGGAGTTTTTAAACACTGTGTCCACTCACTGTCCACTCTATTAGACACGCCTACCTAGTTGGTCCACCTTGTAGATGTAAAGTCAGAGACGATCGCTCATCTATTGCTGCTGTTTGAGTCGGTCATCTTCTAGACCTTCATCAGTGGTCACAGGACGCTGCCCACGGGGCGCTGTTGGCTGGATATTTTTGGTTGGTGTACTATTCTTAGTCCAGCAGTGACAGTAAGGTGTTTAAAAACTCCAGCAGCGCTGCTGTGTCTGATCCACTCATACCAGCACAACACACACTAACACACCACCACCATGTCAGTGTTACTGCAGTGCTGAGAATGATCCACCACCTAAATAATACCTGCTCTGTAGTGGTCCTGTGGGGGTCCTGACCATTGAAGAACAGGGTGAAAGGGGGCTAACAAAGCACACAGAGAAACAGATGGACTACAGTCAGTAATTGTAGAACTACAAAGTGCTTCTATATGGTAAGTGGAGCTGATAAAATGGACAGTGAGTGTAGAAACAAGGAGGCGGTTTTAATGTTATGGCTGATTAGTGTAATTTCACGGACTGCTGGACACCTCTTATCAATGGGTTGCTGAAACATCTGAGCTAATGTACAGTGCGCGTGTAATTAAATGGGGTGTCCACATACTTTTGATCATACGGTGTAGTTTACTCTCCAAACAAATTACAGATTCTAGTTTATTCATCCGTTTTCTAAATTGGAATAGATTTTCTGTTCAGCTCTGATGGACGTTCCTTCTGCACAGTCGGCGTCCGGAGCCGCTCACGATTAGCGCGCTCGTACTTCTGTCCACTTCACAAGCGCTCGCTTTTCGAGAGCTCATCGCGCTCGTTAAGGACGAGGAAGAGGTTGTGAGGTTCGCGATGATGCACGGGAACAGTCGGGGAAAGAGAAGTAACGTTGTGTACCAGAAATGTCCTTGACTAATCCAGCAACGTGCTGCTGACAGGTAGAACAAACTGTCCTTTGGTTTTTTGTATAATTTGGCATGAATTCAACTTATTTTAACACAGAATTGTGATACGTGTGCATTTTATGCAACACACCTCGTGCTCACCAGGTTGCCCGGTTTTTCCTGGGTGAAGCTCAGTAGTTTCTTTAAAACAAGCACGCTACTTTAAGATCAAAAAAGGTAAATTATGGTGCTCGGGTGGAACCGCAGTAAAACCGTGGCTACTATCAGCCAGTCGGGCGCCTACACAGACACACAGCCAATCGCTTAAACCAGATAGAGAAGGGTTCCAACTGCACAGAGACGATGAGACTCGTTCAACTTTCCTAACCGATAGTGCCTCCTTCATTGTCTGGGCCAGTGATAGCTCACTGGTTAAGGTACAAAACTAGTAAACAGAAGGTTGCCGGTTCAAGCCCCGCCACCACCAAGTTGCCACTGTTGGGTCCATGAGCAAGACCCTTAACCCTCAATTGCTCATTGTGTAAGTCGCTTTGGATAAAAGCGTCTGCTGAAAATGTAAATGTTTTACCACCACTTTATCCTATTCTGGGTCATGTGGGTCTTTGGCTTGTGGAAGGAAACCCGAGCAGCCAGAGGAAACAGGGAGAACATGCACAACTCTACACAGAAATAACCCAGACCGCTCCACCTGGGAATCAAACCCAGGAACCTTCTTGCTGTGAGGCGACAGTGCTACCCACCATTGCGTCCAAGGTTCAAAATGTGAGCGATTCGAACTGTTCAGGGCTGCTAAAAGTTCCATTAGCCATACTGACCCGCAGTTATATTTGAGTAACGAGGGGTGATATGCATTTTGGAGAACTTTGTTCCAGCAGTGAATAAAGTACAGCATGTGTGTTTTTACTCACGGAACGTGTGTGTAATGTCATGTTTCGTTTCATGTCCTGAAATCGCTCAGTGTGACGCGTATGCAGTAACGCAGGCAAATGGGAACGGGGGGGGGCATTTACTTTTTCATACCACTGTAAAACTCCCCTCCCCGGTCTCTCTGTCACATTGCAGATGTATTCGTAACATGAATATTTCAGAGCTGTTGCATCAACAGTACACTACAGCCGAGCGTGGCCGGCTATAAATATTTAATGGCACAGCACACGCGGGGATGAAATATATATTTAGACACTGTTTTTAAAGCCTGGTTGAAGCAGAAGAACACCCTGCACCCTTCTTACCCCCCTTACTGGCACATCTCTAGCTGAAGGTGATTCCTCTCGCTCCTCTACTGCAGAACGGTGGGGGGGGTGAAGTATGTAACTGTACGTTTCAGAGGGTAAAGGACAGAGAACAGCGAGTCAGACAGGAAATTACCACCGGGCTGCTGGGTAATACAGACCGCGTTATGATATAATGGTGTGAAAAAGTAAGTGCACCCATTCTGATAATGTCGGATCTTTAAACAAAACAGAGGAGCTCGTGTGAAATGCTGCATATCTTAATCTCTAAATATTTTATTTCTGTAAGGAACAAAGCTATTCAACAACCATATCACCCTTGCAAATAATAATAATAATAATAATAATAAATGCCGTTTATATCCAGTAAATCAAACGTAATTACATTTATTATACATCAATCGCTTCATCAGGGCTAGGGTCATAGTGGGTCTAGATTCACTGGGAAACACCCTACACGGGGTGCAATCCATCTCAGGGCCTCGGCCATTCCCTAGTCAATGCCAATCATGTCTGTCTAGATGCCCGGCCGGCCAGTAGCGCCACTGACATTCAAACTCCATGGCTGGCGTAATAAAAACCACCTACTGTGAGCTCACTTATGCTTTACCGTACAATAAAAAAAAACAGTTAAAGTTTATACGGAAACACTGCCACAATCGAGCTGTTTATTAGTCTAAAAAGGGTTGCATAGCTATTTCTAAAGGTATTAGGACTAGACCGAACCACAGTGAGAGTGAAATGAATTAAACATGTGTCATTCAGTGTTTTTTTGGGGTGGGGGAGATGGTGCCTGCTTTCTGAGCTCTGATTAATTAATAATTACATTTTAATTATACAATAACAACTACCCCACCTTGAGGTGCTATCAACCTAGTTGGGTGCCCTACATACTTGACAGGTACTCACCTCCTGGCTGCTGCAACAGTGACTCCTATTCTCTGGTTAAAAGTAATAAAGGAATATCTGAGTGTAGCGTGTTCCTCCCTGTATTGTACAGCTCTAACAGCTCAGGCATGTGCTAATCTGTGCTACTCCTGACAATGCTGTGTAAAGAATAGAACATTAAATGATTTAAAATAATTATACAAGTCAAACAAGCCGCCGTCTGTAGGCTGCTGTTTGGATTTGCAGCTCCCATCAGCTGCAATCAAGACCGTCCAATCAGCCGATTTGATTTTTGGAGAGTCGGACGCCGCAGGCTGCCGGGTGGAGTGCCATTTGAGACGAGTGGCCTGAATAGGCCATGTAATGCGATTCAAGTGGTCATGACATCGATGCAAATGACGCAATGCGACTGCGAGTCTCGGTGAGAGGTCATGCCGCTGTCACTGAGAGTTCATTACCATAACGGCGCCAATCAAGCCGTCAAGTACCAGCAAGGGTAAAAAGACGAAAGTCATTCGTTAATTTATTTATTTATCGTTTGTTTTACTACCCCATTATCCTGGTCAGGGTCGGGGTGGGTCCGATTCATTGGGCAAATGAAATGACTGTTTCAAGTAGTAGGATAAGGTGCAGATGTGTGCAGAGGAATTATTCCATGATATATACAGATGCAAGTGTGTTAAAGTACATGTGCAAACAGAAGGATGTGAGAACGATCCCCGTTTGGGAGGGTGACACCCTGGGGAAAGAAGCTGTAGAGTGTAGGTGGCGGTCGGTCTTCGGTCTCCGCTGAGATGGAAACCGCTGGAAAAGGGAGTGACCGTACGTTCTTCACACTCATACATTCTGCTTTTTGTCATTTCCTCCACGTGACCCCACTGTATCCTGTAGCTGCCTGCATTCAGTTTGGAATAATGATGCCGAAAATGGACCAGCACCAACCTACCTTCAGCACTGATCTGTACCTGTTGCTCTTGGATCTGCAAGTCTGGATTTTCTAGACCTATTTCTCAGAATTTAAGGAAGACGCGCATTAGGGATGTTTCCTATACTAACACCCAAGAGGTGGAATGAACATCAAAAGGCGTTTAAAAGCCCGCCACTAGATGATGTTGAGGAATATCTACAAATAATCCCAAAATGTACAAGATGGGAACGTGAAAACAAGTTTGTGCTTTAGGAAGAGAAACCGGTGCGTCTCTTATGTTATGAGGCCGTGTCTGTGGTAAAGGAGGACAATATAAATGTAGATATACGTTATAAATATACAGAATAAATTTGGCATTTTGACACCAAACACAGAATTTAACCTCCAGGAAAAACAACAAATTGTCCAAGACTTAAAAAGCGACTGTAATCACAGCAGGATACGTTACAATCGACCGAATTTAGATCAGGGGTGTCAAACTCATTTTCGCCGAGGGCCACATCTGCATTGTTGTGGCCCTCGGCGAAAATGAGTTTGACACCCCTGATCTAAATTCGTAAATCCAGACGCACTGCTATGCGGACGGATGAGGGAGAGGAGCTGGTGGACGGATCTGTAGATGGGAAGTCGACATCATAAAGAGTAAAGAGAAGAAACCCAGAGCTCCGCACCTCCTCCCCTCCGCGAACTGCTTCGTTTCTGTTACTAGGCAACACCTACAGGCATGTGCTAAATAAAGATTAGCGCACGGCTCCGAGCGCGTCACCACACCTCATTCCTTCCCATAATTCCCCTCGCGCGAACGCCGAGCAGCGCTACAGCAGAACAGATTAACCTTCAAACCCGATCCGAACCGAACGATCAATCCGAACATCGCACCCACGTTCTAAAACTTCACACCAGCAAACCCAACCGAATTAGCGCTGGACGCCGCGGCCTGGCGTTCAAGAGCAAACCCTGAACCCTGTATGCGTGCGCACCCGGCATCCGCAGTCACCTGGAGGACCAATGAGCTGCCACTGACCCAGAAGCACTCGCCGGAGTGGCTCTCCAGAGACGGTGACGCACAGGCAGAAGGGGGGAGGAGGATGAGGGTACAAGAGGTACAGAAAGTAAATGAGGCGCTACGTCACTGAAACGCTTCTGAACTCATGAACTCGGAGAGCGTCATCGGTTCCAGTTCGGTCTGAAAATGTGAAGCTCACGACGGTGCACCTAGAATCAGGTGGATCATTCTCAACACCGCAGTGACACTGACATGGTGGTGGTGTGTTAGTGTGTGTTGTGCTGGTATAAGTGGATCAGACACAGCAGCGCTGCTGGAGTTTTTAAACACCTCAGTGTCACTGCTGGACTGAGAATAGTCCACCAACCAAAAATATCTAGCCAACAGCGCCCCGTGGGCAGCGTCCTGTGACCACTGATGAAGGTCTAGAAGATGACCGACTCAAACAGCAGCAATAGATGAGCGATCGTCTCTGACTTTACATCTACAAGGTGGACCGACTAGGTAGGAGTGTCTAATAGAGTGGACAGTGAGTGGACACAGTGTTTAAAAACTCCAGCAGCGCTGCTGTGTCTGATCCACTCATACCAGCACAACACACACTAACACACCACCACGTCAGTGTCACTGCAGTGCTGAGAATGACCCACCACCTAAATAATACCTGCTCTGTGGGGGTCCTGACCATTGAAGAACAGCATGAAAGGGGGTAACAAAGCATGCAGAGAAACAGATGGACTACAGTCAGTAATTGTAAAACTACAAAGTGCTTCTATATGGTAAGTGGAGCTGATAAAATGGACAGTGAGTGTAAAAACAATAAGGTGGTTTTAATGTTATGGCTGATTAGTGTATGTATTAATGATTAATGTATTAATTCAGTAAAATAGCTGCATGGTTATTGATCCTCAACCCCATACACATTGCCATGGTGCCACCAATTACATGAAATTACCCCAAAAAACAAAATATGATTACCCCAGCAAAGTGTAAGACGTTCTTCTAATGACCCCTGAACTCAAATCATAACGTAGGATGGTAACAAGGTCAGGTAGGTCCATACACAGTCTTTGAAAGACGTTCACTAACGTTCAGATAATCTTTTTGTTAGCTGTGTTGGCTACATAAAACCTTTATTACACCCCTGCACCCCAACAGCACCCCCCCCAATCAACCACACCCCAACATTAATTGGCCACCTGAGATCCCCAGTGCTGCACCAGAATGGCTAAAGCCAACAACAACATTATATCAGCCAAGAAAGCAAGAAAACCACGTCCCCTCATAATGGTTCAGGGACAAACCAAGAGCAGCGAACACAAAACACCCCACCCACCACCTCAAAAACACACCTGCCGCAGCAGAAGATGAATGCTAACACAACCAAGTGGACAGAGAAGAGGGAGAAAATAATAAAGTATAAACTGTATAGACAAAAGTATGTGGAAACCTCTAATAATTATTCAAGTGCTTTAGCCAAACACATTGCTAACAGGCATATAAAATCAGAACACTTTGTAGTGTAGTTCTACAATTACTGACTGTAGTCCATCTGTTTCTCTTACATGCTTTGTTAGCCCCCTTTCATGCTGTTCTTCAATGGTCACACAGAGCAGGTATTATTTAGGTGGTGGATCATTCTCAGCACTGCAGTGACACTGACATGGTGGTGGTGTGTTAGTGTGTGTTGTGCTGGTATGAGTGGATCAGACACAGCAGCGCTGCTGGAGTTTTTAAACGCCGTGTCCACTCACTGCCCACTCTGTCAGACACTCCTACCTAGTTGCTCCACCTTGTAGATGTAAAGTCAGAGACGATCGCTCATCTATTGCTGC
Source organism: Trichomycterus rosablanca (assembly GCF_030014385.1). Taxonomy (NCBI): domain Eukaryota; kingdom Metazoa; phylum Chordata; class Actinopteri; order Siluriformes; family Trichomycteridae; genus Trichomycterus; species Trichomycterus rosablanca. The sequence continues at coordinate 2,814,029 of NC_085989.1, read as the reverse complement.
TGTTTGAGTCGGTCATCTTCTAGACCTTCATCAGTGGTCACAGGACGCTGCCCACGGGGCGCTGTTGGCTGGATATTTTTGGCTGGTGGACTATTCTCAGTCCAGCAGTGACAGTGAGGCGTTCGAAAACTCCAGCAGCGCTGCTGTGTCTGATCCACTCATACCAGCACAACACACACTAACACACCACCACCATGTCAGTGTCACTGCAGTGCTGAGAATGATCCACCACCCAAACTGTCCTGGGAGAGTCCTGACCATTGAAGAACAGCATGAAAGGGGGCTAACAAAGCATATAGAGAAACAGATAGACTACAGTCAGTAATTGTATATATATATATATAACTCGAGTGCGACCCAGAGTACTGACGTCAAACCTACTGAACACCTTAGAATTGAAATGCTGATTTCAAGCAACACTTTCTCACACAGCATCAGCACCTAACCTGACACAAGTTCCCACAGATAAATAATAAAATAATTTGAGCCCAAACATCCACATCTGTTGTTTAATGAAGGTCAGACGCCCTTTAATGAAGACACGAGGATAAACCTGCACTCCTGATCACACACGGCAGATTATCCAGTTTCACATTTCATTAAGGTTAAACACAATAATCAGCCTGTAGCTTCAGGATATTTTTGCTAAGCGACTCGGTACAGACGCAACAGCGCCCTAATCCTGGGATAAAACCCTCGCTCATCCCTCCGAGTGAGTCTGATTCTACATGCAGTCATTGCATAACCTCGTGTTACATAATCTCAGATGGGTATTCACATCACGCAGGCTTTGACTAGCCTAGCCCAGCCCGGCCACATCCTGTCCACAAAGGGTACGAGAAAAAAAATCAGTTCATTTATTGCCTGTTTCAGCATGGCCTTATACTGGTCAGGGTTGTGGTGGGTCCACAATGCAGAAAACATTTCGGAAAGGTCACCTGTCCATCATGGGACACACAAACACACAAATTCACACATCTTTGGAAACCGGAGCACCAGGAGGAAACCCACAGAAAGGACCCTGGCCGTGGAATCAAACCCCATGGACTATGTGTGGGTGGGATCTTCATATGCTGTGTAAGGACCCCGATTGGCAGAAGAGACGCCTGTGCACAATGCATGGGCGATAAGAGGAGGGCTGTGCACGTGTCGAAAGAGGCGTGTACAGCGACATGCTCTCCTTGGATGTAATCTGGTAACTCTCGGCAGCGGAAGAGAAAAATTTAGTGCACTAAATTGGGAGAAAAATGCATAAAAAAATAAATAAAATTCCCCCGGGAAGCGAACCAACACCAGTAGTTCAGTAATTGTCGGCTAGCCGGCGCTCGTCCTCGTTTACAGGAGTAAGAAGCTTTATTTTGTTGGGAGGCTCGCTTTGTTCTTGCCTTTTTTTCTGTGTTTTATGCTTAATTTTTGCAAGTTTTAGTGCTGTTATGTTGTTTGTTTGTTTATTAAGATTGTAACGTCATGTTTTACACTTTGGTTAAATTCATGACAGGAACGGTAGTTACTCATTACACAAGATTATATCGAACACAGTCGTGGATAATTTAGTATCTCCAATTCACTTTACTTGCACGTCTTTGGACTGTGTGAGGAAACCGAAGCACCCAGAGAAAACCTACACAGACACGGGGAGAACATGCAAACTCCACACAGAAAGGACCCGAACCCAGGACCTTCTTTATTGAGCTTTATTGAGCTTTGTGCTGTGTTTTCGTTTATTTTCACACCCCCTGGTGTAAAAACCTCACTCTTACAGATCAGTTCTCCCCCCTTTTTAGTCCGTTAAATCAAGGGTCCACTGTATTGAGAACATTGTTAGTATATGTTTGATAGAAATGGGTATTTAGCAAATATCAGGGTGGAGGAGCTTCACCTCTTACAAGATAAGTGTGTGTTAACTGCGTGTCCATTATGTGTACAAACAAACAGCACAAACAGGCTGAGACTTCAATAAGGTTTAATAAAATATGAAGTATTTACATTACACATAACGTAACAGGTGATAAACGAAATGCATTCTGGGTATTTATTTAAAAAAAGGACACTTTCAAAGATTAGATTATGAAACATGACGGTGTACATTTGATTGAAATGAAGTTACAAACTGTTCAATCACAAATAAAAACAATCCAAAAATAAAAGCAAACTATTCCAAAACAGTCATAATTCCAAACTGGCTCTTTACCTACGGAACTGGGACCAGGACCATTTTTAATATATAAAAGACAGGTTACGGGGGGGAGCAGCTTGTTCATCCCCGTTAGTTCAGCCTGGTTCAAACTAAATTCAACTGCTCGGTCTTAACATCTACATTTACGTTCACGCTGTTTAAAGCGACTTCCAATCCAGGCAATTGAGAACTAAGGGCCTTACTCAAGGGCCCAAAAGGGCAGCCTGGCAGTTCGGTACCTCAACTGTATGAGCCACCGCTGCCCTATCTATGTGCTGCTCACTTCCTCCCCTCCGTTCGTTTTGGTCTCCGCCGGTCCGTTCTGCTCCGTATCCGAGTTCTCCTTCTGGACTGCGTCCGCCTCCTGGGTCACGCCCTCCTCCACCCGGGACGGTTCTGCCCCGCCTTCCTTTTTGCCCTGCTTGTCGCGGAAGACCTCGACGCCCACCATGCGAAGGTAGTGCTGGCACTCGTTACGCGATACGAAAGCCCTGATGGACGTCTTTCCCCTCCAGCCGCACAGATCGATCTGACACTGAGGGGCGTCTGGATCTCTGTGAGGCGAGGAAACGGACGTCAGCGGAAAAGAAAAGAGAGCTACTGATGATGATTGCCTCAATTCTGTGTCCATATAAATAGGGCCAGTTCGACACACTTTGGTTACATGAATGACAGGACAGATAGTTACTGCTCACAAGATTCATCTCCAGTTCACCTCACTTGAACGTCTTTGGACTGTGGGAGGAAACCGGAGCGCCCAGAGGAAACCCTTATGTAAGTTAGTTTTGCTCGAGTTCAAATCTCAGCTGTGCTATCGACATGACCGGGCATCCGACAGGCACAACTGACTGTGTCTGAGGGAGGAAGGTTGACCAAGTTCCACCTTGCTGAGGCATGTGCATGATGGGGAGGGGAATCACGACGCAGCATAGCATGTCTCTCTGTACGCTATACAGCTCTCTGGGACAGAAATGGGGGATTATACGGATCATTATAAGGATCTTCGTATGAACCCCCCTGGTGCAGGTGAAAAGAAGCGGTCAGCTACTGCACACGTGCGACACGGAGGGGGTGTATGATAGTCACGGCTCTCATCGGGAGTGGACGGACGGAGGAGGCGAAATGCAACCAGGTAATTGGATACGACTAGATTGGGAGAAATATTTCGGGAATGCCACCTAAGAGTGAAGACTGTTAAAGCAGCAAAAAATGTTCATATTAACTTGGTCAAATCGTGCGTTTTCCAGCACAATCAGGAGTCTGGTATCTAACAGAAAGAGATCAGATGGATTTAAGCACTTACTTTGGATCAGGCAGGTATCTCAGAACAATGCTGCCCATTTCTAAAGAAACAAAAATACAAGAAAGCAGAACGAAATCATGAGCGTGTTTTATTTAAATCAATATTAAATAAAGATTTAAATTAAATTCAAATCGGTCTTCCGCTGCTGGGGGATCCCTGATTGCAGTCGAGGTGGGTATATTGCTGCTCACGCCTCCTCCGACCTGCTTGCAGCCCTCAGCTGATCCCTTTTTCCTCTCTATCTGCTAATCAGGGTCCTTACACAGCGTTTGAAGACCACAGCCACATAGTCCGGTCATCCCACCCTAGCGGACACGTGTCTGCTGCAGGCACTGCCCATTATGCCCGCTAGATGGCACCCAGCCGACCGGTGGCAACGCCGAGGAGTTCAGAATCTCGGTGCTGGTGTGCTCGCCGAATATCACGCTGCGCCACCTGGGCGCCTTTGTGATTCTTTCTTTCTTCTTCTACAAAGTCATTTTTTAGCATTTAATGTAAAAAGTTCTTTATTGTTAATAAAATTTTCATCCGTGCCCAGATAAACAGGGCTAATCCGACTGCACCCAGCACAAAAGTCGTGCTGTGTTTTCCAAAAGCCTGCGAGAGCAAAACCGAGCTGATCATCACGCAGCAACTATTGGCTATTGGTACAGACAGGAAGCGTCCACATAATTACTGAGACGTAATAACAGTTCTGACCGAGTTTCTTGGCCTGGTCGTGAGCATCGTCACCCAGCCTGCTGAGGAAAGGATTCTCTTCAGTTAGAAGAACCTTCACATCGTCCACACTGATGGTGATCACACGGGCTCTGATGTAGGGGCACAGCGTGTAGATACCCTACAGAGAGAGAGAGAGAGAGAGAGAGAGAGAGAGTCAAGAAAATGTCAAATTTAAAAGCACCTCAGTCCACAACAAACCAAGGTCCTCAGAGCCCATGTTGCAGAGTGCTATACACTGATCAGCCATAACATTAAAACCACCTCCTTGTTTCTACACTCACTGTCCATTTTATCAGCTCCACTTACCATATAGGAGCACTTTGTAGTTCTACAATTACTGACTGTAGTCCATCTGTTTCTCTGCATGATTTATTAGCCCCCTTTCATGCTGTTCTTCAATGGTCAGGACCCCCACAGGACCACCACAGAGCAGGTATTATTTAGGTGGTGGATCATTCTCAGCACTGCAGTGACACTGACATGGTGGTGGTGTGTTAGTGTGTGTTGTGCTGGTATGAGTGGATCAGACACAGCAGCGCTGCTGGAGTTTTTAAACGCCGTGTCCACTCACTGTCCACTCTATTAGACACTCCTACCTAGTTGGTGCACCTTTAGATGTAAAGTCAGAGACGATCGCTCATCTATTGCTGCTGTTTGAGTCGGTCATCTTCTAGACCTTCATCAGTGGTCACAGGACGCTGCCCACGGGGCGCTGTTGGCTGGATATTTTTGGTTGGTGGACTATTCTCAGTCCAGCAGTGACAGTGAGGTGTCTAAAAACTCTAGCAGCGCTGCTGTGTCTGATCCACTCATACCAGCACAACACACACTAACACACCACCACCATGTCAGTGTCACTGCAGTGCTGAGAATGATCCACCACCTAAATAATACCTGCTCTGTGGTGGTCCAGTGGGGGTCCTGACCATTGAAGAACAGCATGAAAGGGGGCTAACAAAGCATGTAGAGAAACAGATGGACTACAGTCAGTAATTGTAGAACTACGAAGTGCTTCTATATGGTAAATGGAGCTGATAAAATGGACAGTGAGTGTAGAAACAAGGAGGTGGTTTTAATGTTATGGCTGATTAGTTTAGGTCTTTATTGGTAAACTAAAAAAAGTGACATTTCAGGTTTTATTTCTTGTCTTGGTCTGTAAGTCTCAGACTGGACATGTTAAATATGTTTCATTTTGATAATGGCCGGTACCTCCTGGGCGAGTCTGAAGGCGCAGCCGAACTGCTCTCCGTCGTTATTCCTCGACCAGACCTTCACGCCGGTGTTGATCACCTGAGGAGAACACGACCAAATAAATCACAAAAAGCTCTCGGAGTGAAGCCGTGACATTTAGAAACGTGCATCCGTCTCAGTCTCAGAAATGCCACCGCGTCGCACTCGCGCCGGATTCGTTCACGCGGTGCCTGGAACACGGGTCCTAATGAGCGTCTCCATCCTGAACCGTGTTCCTGAATCACTGGTGTTTGTGTTTCCTCATTTGTATTTTATTTATTAGGATTTTAACGTCACGTTTTACACTTTGGTTACATTCATGACATGAACGGTAGTTACTGCTTACACAAGATTCATCAGTTCACAAGTTTAATATCAAACACGGTCATGGACAATTTTGTGTCTCCAGTTCACCTGACTGCATGTCTTTGGACTGTGGGAGGAAACCCACACAGAAAGGACCCTGGGGATCGAACCCAGGACATTCTTGCTGTGAGGTGTCAGTGCTGCCCACCGCCTATTGTGCCGCCCTATTAAACGCCTTAACGTACATAATGAAGTGCTGAGTGCATCCAGGAATGTTTAAGGGGAAAGACATGCCTTTTTATAGTAGTAATAAATCTGGTTTCTAAAGAGTAAACTAGTACTAATAATAACATTACATACAGACTAAAACGCCAAAAGTATGTGGACACTCGACCGTTAGCTTGCTGGACATCCCACTTCAAAAACAAATCTTATTAAAGTAGTGACTTTATGCATTCTCTCCCCTTTCCTCCTTATTTTTTAGTGCATCCAATTTTTACCCATGCTTCCTCTCTACTGATGATGATCTCCACCCTGATTGAGGAGAGAGCACTGACACATGCCCCCTCCATCACATGTGCAGTCCCGACTGCATCTTTTCACCTGCAAGAGGCGAGTTCATATGCGGATCAGCTTTGTGTACGGAGAGTCACACCCTGATTGATGCATTATTCCTCGACTCTGTGCAGACACCATCAACCAGCCAGCAGAGGTCGTAATTCGCTCAGATATGAGGTTCCTTATCCAGCTCCTGCCCTGTATGAACAACAGCCAAACGTTGATTATATAGCCGTGTGCTAGAGTGTTTAACCATTGTGCCACCTGAGTGGCAAAATAGCTCCCCTGAGAAGGCTTCTCACAACAATTTGAGGTATGTCTGTCTGTGGGAATTTGTGCCTATTTGTGTTCTTCGAGAAAGCCTCAGTTGATGTTCCGGTTCATTCCAAAGCTGTTGGGTCAGGACTTTGTGCAGGACGCTGGAGTCCCTTTAAACTAAACTTAACCCGTCTTTATAGATTTTGCTTTTGTGCACAGGGGTGCAGTCGTGCTGAAACAGGAAAGGCCTTCCCTAAACTGCTGCTGCAAAGTTGAAAGCATATAATTTTCTTTATATATAATTGATTCATTACTCCTTTTAGCAATTGTTGTAGCTGAAACACATGAATTCAAAAATTAGAAGGGGCGTCCCAGTACTTTTGACCATACAGTGTAGATTTAATGTTTGATTTTTTTTGCTTATGCTTGTAATCAGGGCTGAATGTGCATTGACATCTTTTGCTCTGCATAATCAGATTTCGCCTCGCCTCAGTGTAGTCGGATTTCGTTCAGTTTCGTCTTTTGCGTTATTGAATTCCGTCCTCAAGCGCCGCTTCGTTTCGCCCTCTCGGATTTCATTTTTTCTCTACGTCGGCAGATTTCGCCTCACGCCGTCAGAGCTTTATTTACATTTGTATTTTTTTATAATTTAATTTGTGCATTTCCTCCCTTTCCCCTGCTGATCTAGTCATATCCAATTCCACGACTAACTTCCCACGCTGCTGCGGACCCTTAACTTGCCTGAGGAGAGCTGCAGACCCCTCAGACATGAGCAGATCCAGAGATGGAGTCAGACAGGGAGCAGTATAGCGCACGGAGAGTCTGATCTACCTATCTGTTTTGGGAAAGAGGCTGCACCTGCAGCAGTGATGTATTTTATATTTGTGCCTCCACTCCATCAGCTTTGGTTTTTTGAGTAAACGTCTAAGGGATTTGACCTCGTGTTCCCAGGGCTTTTTGCTCTTCTGCGCTGAACTGTAGAGTCTCATCACGTCGCCTGTGTTTTTTCACGCGCTGTTAATTTTTTCCGTCTTTTTAAAGGTCCGGTGCTCGGGCACACGCTCGCTCACCTTCATTTTCTCGCTGTTGTTGAGCAGGACGTTGCGGAGCTCCTCGGACACCATGTACAAATGTCTCTTCTTCCCCTCCTGGGTCCTGGTCAGCACGTTGAGCTTGGGGAAGTCCGGAGAGAGGTTGTAAAAAGCTCTGCGAGACACAAAGCCACAGTTACTCAGACGGCAGCAGACATCAGGAAAAAAAAACACACACATATGCAGTCTGGGTATTAAGGGGGGCGGGACATATGGCGTGGGGAAGGAAGTCGATCTGGTTGGCACGCTGTGCTCTCTCAGGGTCGAAATCAAGACGGGTAACATGCCAGGAATGAAGTGGCACACATCTGTCTATATGCAGAGCTCGTCAAACACAAAGCGACTGTCTCACTGTGCTGCAATTAGACTGTTTGTCATAACGGCTGGGTATTAATTAAAGGAAAATTCATTCATTCATCCCGAGTACCCCACCGGCTCCTGATGAGGACCAACAGAATACACGCCACTGCACGCTTAATCACTCATTATTTAGCTTAGCTAATATACCAGGGTGGCACGGTGGCTCAGTTTGATGGAGCGGTCCGGGTGCTTTCTGTGCGGCGCAATCTGTAACTGCCTGCCTGGTCATGAATGGGACCAAACTATAAAACAGTCTAATAAATAAATAAATAAGCTAATCAACCTACTGGTATGCATAGTTCCTATCCTCTAAAAGTAGAAATGGACCCAAACGATGTTGGTAAACTGAACACACTATGATTTCTTCTGATTTATTGGGAATTTTAAGCTTAAATTTGTATCAATTCGCATCACAGAGGTTTCGTACGTTCGCGTGAGCTCGTTAGCTAGTCTGCCGAGTAGGGCTGAAACGATTCCTCGAGAAACTCGAGTAATTCGATTACTAAAAATCATCGATTCAAATTTTTCGCATCGAGGCATCGTTTAATCCATACAACTATATAGAGCTCACGACTTTTACTTTTGCACAACGCGTTCACGCTGTGGCCAGGTGACGTAAAGAAGCCGAGGGCCGCGTCCGAAATCACATACTTAAACAGTACTTAACAGGACTTAAACCAGGTACTTTTAGCGTACAGTTTAATGAATACTACGTATTTTGACACGCTTGCCGCTCCTGCGTACTGTTCAGTATGGAAGTGCGATTTGAGACACAGCCGAGATTTGATAGCGGCGGACTGCAAAATGGAGAGAGAGAGAAAATACAGAGGGACGAACAGAGAACCGGACAGAGAAAACCACAGAAAGTTTGGGATCATTTTAAGCTGGAAAAAACCAAAAACTCAAGAACAACATCCACACCATCAGAGCGTCTTGTGTGCGTTTGCCCAAGTCTTCAAAAAAGCATGTGGTGGCTGCAATAAAGAAAAGTCTCAACAAGTACACGCACACAAATGCCAAATCTACCTCATCTAGGAGATACAATCCTGACAGAACCTCCTACAAACACCACAAAGCCTCCCAACAAAACATTAAAGCTTTATGGTATGTGTGATCTGTAGCTGAAACCTTTAGTTCTAAAAGTTGCACAAATTAGAGGCAATGTTTATATATTATTGTTTATTATTATTTATGCCTTAGATTTAGGTTGTCTGTATACATTTTAAAAGTAATTAGATTTATTTTTGCATTTCACAAATATTCTCTTTAAACTGTCCTGTATGCAAGGAATAAAAATAAGCAGTTTGATTTAAGAGCCATCTTATTTAATCTTATATGTATTTATTTTTGCTCTTTATTAAAGCAAAAGTATTTCTTAACCCATTACTCGATTAATCGGTGGAATAATCGATAGAATACTCGATTACAAAAATAATCGATAGTTGCAGCCCAACTGCCGAGTATTTGCAAAAGCCCAAAAGCACACGGTGCGTGTCTGCTCCCCCCTTCACCCACGCGGGATCCGAACGTCTGAGGTTTTGCAAATATTTGTGTGACAAACATGCAAAAGCGCGCAGTCAATTCATCAGTGAGCACGCATGCCTGCACTGGTCCGACACACACGAGCGGAGCCTCAGATGTGAGCTGCTTAATGCACGAGCCGACACACACACACACACACACACACACACACACACACACACACACACAGTGGAAGCCAAAACGTTCCAGATCAAGTCTGCTTCTTATAACTAAAGCAGATGCTTGGACTCATCAGTAGTTTCAATATTATTACATTCTTTAATATTTTATTTGTATTTTATATTATACTATATTAGAGTTTTCTTATATACTCCTTTTCTATTTATTTTCTATGTATTGATTCATTTTCTCCCATTTTTCTCCTGATCTCGGCGCTGGTGTGCTAGCAGAGCATCCCGCTACACCACCTGGGCGCTGAGTATTTTTCTAGGCTAGTCGTATCCGCTTTTAACCAGGAGAGCCGTGACTATCACACGTCACCTCCGACATGTGTGCAGTAGCCAACCGCTTTGAGGCAGGTTCATATGGAGATCCATATTACGCATGGAGTATGCATTATCTGATCAGTTATTACTGATCTTTATTCCCCCCCCCCCCTCGGCCATTCCAACCCGGCGGACAAGCTCCTGCCGATAGAGGAGCCGAGATTCGAACTCATGAGCTCCATTATTATTAATATCATTACATATTTTACTCTTATATCTTCTTTTATAACGTTGTATTAAATGACTCTCACTCTATATTACACACAATGTGCACTGAACACTCACTGGATGGGGGGAAAGACGGGGTCGTCCTCTGTGAGGAACACGAAGGGATCCTCTTTGAAGCCGAACAACTTCATCTTCTTCGAAGGAGGGGGTCTGGAACCAAGAGAAACAACAACATTATTCACCAAGACACAACTGGGACATTTTATAACACCCAGAACTACACAGGCTACAGAACCAATAAAGTCCTGCTTTATAGTGGACAGAGTTTCCGCTAGTGTATGCTGTATATTCAGTAATATATTCTATATAAATATCCGGTAACTATTTTGTAAACGTTGTGCGTGTCATGAACATGGGTCTATTAAATGTTGGGCATCAAAACTGGACATCTGAGCAACACAAGACTAAATAATATAAAATAAAAATCACTGAACTGTCTCTAAACTGTTATTGATCTTGTGCTCGGCTTGTCAGTATGATACAATATTCCCGCTACATTGGCTGACGCTCAGGAAGCCGTGAAGTTACTCAAAAGATTCCAGAATCTTCACAGAAATGATCTGAACTTGACGTGCTGGATGCTTGTTCGCACTCACCCACACACTTGCTCTTTCTTGGGCTCCGTCTCTGGAGTGTTTTCAGTCACGGCGTCTCCCTCGCTCGGCTTCTCCGCCGCTCCGTCTCCAGCGTTTGGCTTCTCCGCCGCTCCGTCTCCCGCGCTTGGCTTCTCCGCCACTCCGTCTCCTGGGCATGGCTTCTCCGCCGCTCCGCCTCCTGCTTCCACCTCGGGCTGGACCGGCTCGGCGCTGGTGGAGGAGGCCTCCTTATTCCTGGGCTGAAATAAAGGTGTGAGAGGAGGGTTTATAGTGAGAAGCTCTGCTGGAGGATTTTAAAACTTCTAACTGGGCTGCAGGAACTCGGGAACTGTGTGTGAAGGACACAGTCAAGCACACTATATGGCCAAAAGTATTTGGACACATGACCATGAACCTACTTTAAAAACAAACGCTATTAAAATAGAGTGACCTGTGTGTGATCTTTCAAGCTAGAACATCAGCCACTCTTCCAAGAAGGCGTTTTACAAGACTTTGACATACGTCTGTGGGAATTTGAGCCTATTTAGTCAAAAGAAGACAGGATTTGACTTTTGGCTGGGCAGTGGTGTCGGTCAAGAAAGCCTCAGTCAGTGTTCCAGTTCATTCCAGAGCTGTTGAGTGGACTGAGGTCAGGGCTCTGTGCAGGACACTGGAGTTTTCAAAACTAATCACGTCTGTGTAGACGCTCAGCCGGCCAATTGCGTCGCTGAGATTCGAACCCCGGTCTCAGCAGTGGTGGGCTCACGAAACAGACAGCCGCACCACCTGAGCACCATCTCCTGATTCCTCATTGTTAATTATAATTAATGTCAACTGGTGACTTGGCAAAATGGCAAGAGGGTTTATAAGATAAGATAAGATAAGATATCCTTTATTAATCCCACAATGGGGAAATTTGCATCGTTAGAAATGGAGAGTGCTCCCTGAGGAGCACACTGTGGTAACATGAAAAAAAGCCCCTAACAGCACACAAGCACATGTAAACATAAGAACATAACCTAGTCACACAACGAGCCACGGGTTTGGGGGTGAGGGGATAGGGAAGGTACCAGCTACGACAAGCAGCCTCAGCGATTTGCAGCCATATGCAGGCGCACACTGCAGACCCGTCCTGCCGTATTGGTGGGATCAAGCTAAGAGAGTGGAGACGTTGTTTTTGTTGTCATTCGTGCAGCAAGAAAAAGTCTGTACAAAGTACACGATGACATGGTTGTTGACAGCTCTTACTGCCCCGAATGAACCAGCCAGTGGAGGGAGGGTAGGGTACGTCGCAGCAGATCCTCTGGAGGAATTTTCTTATCACCAAGGTCGTTGATGATAACAGTGGGAGCCAAGAGCAGAAATGACATGTTGTTTAGTCTGAGCCCTAATACAAATACAAATACAATACAGAACTCACGGAATTAATGCGTCTCTGATCGGTCTCATTTCGCAAAGCCGTTAGTTTCTCCAAAATGGAATCCATGTTGCGATTAATAACCACAGTCTGAGTTCCAACAGCTCTACCCACCATATCAATCAAATTGGGCAGTTCCTTGGGACCGTTGACAACTGACCCAACTTTTTTAATCTCCCGATACAGCAGGGCTAAGCCTAAACCAATCAGCAGAAACCCCACAATTAAAGTTCCGAATAGGTAAACATCCTCTACGTCCTCCAACGAAAGAGGTGCCAGGCACACGACTCTCCACTTCCCCCACGAGTCCGTCGCGTATCCTGCCATCTGCGTTCCATCGGGGCATGTGGGTTCCCCCGAACCCGAACTTCTCGATGAGAAGATGGTGTCAATAGCATTCAGAGACCATTTAACCAATTCCATAATTTGTCCTTTGAGGAGCTGTGCTGAGAAAATCTCTGTAGAGTAGAGTAGACGAGACAGTACGATACAGGAGAAGCAAAGCAGGAGAGATAAGGGAGGAGGGAAAATGCAACCGCCTTCCACGAGAGCAAGAACAGAAGAGTAGTATTTATTTATAGTTAGTAGCTAGTCACAGTCAAATACTATATGGCCAAAAGTATTAGGACACCTGACCATGAGCTTCTCAGACGTCCCATTTCAAAAACAAACAACAGTCGCTCTTCTTAGAAGGCTTGAAACAAGGCTTTGAAGTATCTCTGTGGGAATTTGAGCCTATTTAGTCAAAAAAGACAGTATTTCACGTAAGGCTGGGCACTGGTGTCTGTCAAGAAAGCCTCAGTCGCCGCTCAGGTGGCGCAGCGGTAAAACACACGCTGTTCACCAGAGCTGAGATCTCGAATACATCGTATTGAATTTCGGCTCTGCCTGCCGGCTGAGGCTGAGCGGCTACATGGACAACGATTGGTCTGTTGTTCAGATAGAGGCAGGATTAAGCCGGATGGGCACTCTCTCTCGGACTAGTACGATTACGACCTCTGCTGGCTGGTTGGTGGCGCCTGCACGGAGATGGGGAGGGAGTGCGGTAGAGGGTGTGGCTCTCCGTACACAGCGCTGTACCGCACTGCGCTCGTCAAGTGTAGGTGATAAGATGTTCGATTGCTGTGCACGTGTCGGAGGGGGCGTGGAGCGGCCTCGTCCTCCCCAAATCAGGAACCGGGTTCCAGCATTAGTGAGAGTATGATTGACGGGTAGAAATTGGATGCGCTAAAGTGGGAGAAAAAGGAAAAAAAAAAACGCCTCAGTCGATGTTCCAGTTCATTCCAGTGATGTTGGACACTGGCTGAGGTGAGGGCTCGGCACAGGACACTGGACTTACTTAGTAAATCACCTTCCCTAAACTGTTGCTGCCACTGGCCTGAGACATAACTAATCTACATAGACATAACTAGTCTGTGTAGATGCTCAGCCAGCCAATAGCGTCACTGAGATTCAAACCTCGGTCTCAGCAGCACCATCGTCTGATGATAATAATAATAATTATAACTGATGTCAACTGATCAGTTTATTAAAATGGCAAGATTTTGTGAAAGATAAATAAATGCAGTTCAGGACGCTTACATTCGGGTAGCGGCGGTTCCACGGCATGGGCGCCTTTTTCACCAGCACTGCCACGAAGAACCCGCCAGTGTTCTGGTGATGCGGCAGTATCCTCATACTAAAACACACACACAAAACACTACAGGTTGACCAACAGCAGCAGATTTCTTGGTGTACAGTATGGTACGGTTTAAATGTCCGATTCCACTCCTACAGGTGGTCGAGAGGAACGTTAGAAACAAACAGGATACGACTTTAATAAATAATATAACCAACGTGTCCCCTTGTACATGGTTTCACTTGTTTACTCTCTTTGCATCGTCTCAATGTGGATAATGAAGTTCTTTGTGCACTCTGGAGACCCACACTGGCCAAGGAGGAGTACAGGCCAGTACCTGTCGCCTCGTCTGTATTCCTGTACTGCTTGTGCCCCACATATCAGCTGTTGGCACCAACAACACTAACATTAGACTACTGTGCCATCTAGACAGCATGATTTCAAAAACGTAATCATGACAGCGTAATATTTGGCTGTTTTTAATCATTTTACCAGCAGTTATTAGGATTACAAGTTTGTCCTACTGCAAATCCCCAGCACTGGGTAAACATCACAGCTTGTGCTGCAGCGCCTCCTGCTGGACTGCTGAGGTACTACAGAAGAGAAGTAGATGTTTTGCACTTCGAGAGTAATGGCTCACCATCTCTCCAGCTTCATGTTCTGCAGCTTTTCTACATCAGTAGGAGGAAACATGGAGGGTCTGATCTGAGTTTGACGACTGGAGGGAACTTCAGACCAGTCCGAGTACCACTGACCCTCCTTGGTCATCACCTACAGCACGAGGATACAGAGTGTTAAATTCTTTACTGACTATATTCATAACAACAAACACTGCTGTTATTCAAAGAGTTCCAGACCTTCCAAGATGGGATCCCCGACATGTACTTCAGACCTGGCAGGTCAGCAGACGCATCAACCAGCTCGAGTGTACCTTAAACACATCCGGAACGAATACGTTTGTTTGTTTTTTTGGATTTTAACGTCATGTTTTACACTTTTGGTTACATTAATGACAGAACACGGTAGCCACTCATTACACAAGATTCATCAGTTCACAAGTCACAGTCCTGGACGATTTTGTATCTCCAGTTCACCTCACTTGCACATCTTTGGACTGTACGAGGAAACCCACACAAACACGGGGAGAACATGCAAACTCCACACAGAAAGGACCTTCTTGCTGTGAGGCGACAGAGCTACCCACTTAGCCACCGTGCCGCCCTGTACTTAAAAACTGGAAAGAACGTCTATATTTATTTGGCCATAAAGTAAAAATGCATTAAGGTTCATATACAATTAAATTTTTTTACATTTTTGGCATTTAACCAACACTTTTATCCAAAGTGACACAGTACTGTGACAGTATACAGTCTTAACACCTTGCTCGAAGGTCCAACAGTGGCAACCTGGCAGAACTGGGGCTTAAACTGTCAGCCTTCAGATTACTAGTCCAATAACTTAACCACTAAGCTAGACCTGCCCTTCATCTGCTTTGACAGTAATGATTGATAACGTCTGATTAGGCAAAACCAGCTATTTTAATCTAATCTTTTTGTAGAAGGTCCCAGAAGACCAGATGTACCTTCACTCTTCTCCAGCAGGGTGGCGATGACTGCTTCATCCTCGACTGGGTTCAGAGAGCAGGTGGAATAAACCATCCGACCACCTACAGCCAGCTGCTCCACTCCACGTACCGCGATCCTCAACTGCAGCCTGGCAGCAACAGGAGACGTTATAGTAGTACACACCAACACACGACTGGAATGTTTTTCTTTTCTTAGTCTGGTGTGGACCAGGCTGATCTTACCCGTGCAGGTGGAGGCTGTTGCTGGTGGTCCACTTCTTCCACACGTCTATGTTCTTCCTCATTGTTCCATCTCCACTGGAAACACAAAGGTGAGGTTGTTATTAACATCTTCCCTTCTCAAGGGCGCAACAGTGGCAACCTGGCAGTGGTCGGGCTCCATGCACAGTCCTTTTACTTACTAGTCCAGTACTTTAACTGCTAGGCTACAGCTTGTTATTACATGCTCCTTGACCAGAGTATCGGTTCCTTATTTCTGCTGCAATTACGACCTCTGCTGGCCGATCGAGACTCCCGCAGGAGGGTCCGGATTTCTTATTGTCCGGCTTTCATATCCATAAAGGATCTGCAGGCGATCTGCAGGCGCGGGATGCAGGAAGCATCATGGTTCATCACCATAATACATGGACTCTTTAGTCTCTTGGCCAGGGTTCCTTATTTCTGCTGCAATTACGACCTCTGCTGGCCAGTCAAGGCAACTTCAGGATGGTCCTAATTTGTTAATGTCCAGCTTTCATATCCTATCATTGTCTCTTCAAATTAAAACCAGAATATATACTGTATATATCCGACACTACTCATTTTTTCTTTTATTGTGATGTCGTATGCCAGTCTGTGCAATGAAGATGTTCATTCAGATGCTTTTGTGGTCAGTCAACACAGAATTTTAGAAAAATCCAGCATTGAGCTGCTGGATACCAGTGCTAATGAACTGGATAGTGGGGTTTTCAACAGTGAACTAGTCATTTTTGGGTCAGTGTACCCCCCATAAGCATATTTCTGACTTCTTGGGCCCGAGGTCAGCCGTGGACAGCACAGGGAAATTAAACATTTTCAAACCCCACTTTACCAAACCTGATTCTCATCATGAATCAGAACATGGTAGTAAAAACAATGTGGATCCATATGTAGCCACCAAAGCTTCAAACACCTCCAGAATTAAACCCATTTCTCACCTGCAGGGAACGTCACAGAGCACTCGGTCGTAGAAGAGGACGTCCTTCTTGCCGTTGTTGACGATCTGCAGGCGTGGGATGCAGGAAGCGTCGTGGTTTATCACCATAATGCACGGACTGTTCAGTCTCTTGGCCTGATGCACCAAAAGGTAACAGCGCTTATTGTCCACGTCGTTGGCAATCACGAAACCCTCTGAGGAAACATCAATATATATACACACACTATTTAAATGCAAGTTTCTATAATTTTCCTTCTAATCTAGTCATATCCTTTTCCCCCATTACATTTCACATGTAGGCACCTGCCGGTAGCAGAGCTGAGATTCGAACCTGCGAGCTCAAGATGCCACCCAAGAGTTTGTTTGTTTGTTTATTAGGATAATGTCATGTTTTACACTTTGGTTACATTCATGACAGGAACGGTAGTTACTCATTACACAAGATTCATCAGTCCACAGGTTTATATCGAACACAGTCATGGACAATCTTATTGTCTCCAATTCACCTCACTTGCACGTCTGTGGGAGGAAACCGAAGCACCCGGAGATTCGAACCTGCGAGCTTAAGATGCCACCCAAGAGCCTAAACTACTTCAAGACCAAAACTTCAGACCTAAGTTTTGATATAGGCGCCTAGGTGGCACAGTGGTAAACACACTACCTCACTACCGCTGGGATCAAGGGTTTGAATCACCAACTGGGAACAAGTAAGGCCCTACAGTAGGACCAACCACAACCCCGGCCAGGATAAAGCGGTGGTCAGACATAAAAATGAAATGAATCATCAAATGTCCACATACTTTTGTCTCTCTATTTCCTCGGCTGCTCCCGTTAGGGGTCACCGGCGGATCGTGATCCGCATTATTGATTTGGCACAGTTTTTACGCCGGATGCCCTTCCTGACACGACCCTCCTTATTTATCCGGGCTTGGGACCGGCACTACGATGCACCGGTTTATACATCCAAGCGGCCTGGTACCTACAGGGCAATTCAGTGTCTCCAATTAACCTGGCTGCATGTTTTTGGACTGTGGGAGGAAACCGGAGAACCCAAGCAGACACGGGGAGAACATGCAAACCCAGGACCTTGTTGCTGTGAGCCACCGTGCCACCTATACAAGCTACTCTATGTAATTTTGTGTAATAATAGTATAATTATGTATAATAAAGTATCAGATATGATATGATATGATGATTCAATATCAAATTTAGGTCAAATGCCATTTTCTTCACCAGGAAAGGGAACGTTCATGTCAGCATGAAGCATCTCTATGAGCTGGGCGGTCTTGGACCCGGGAGCAGCGCACATGTCCAGAATCTGTAAAACAACACGAGCATTACAGGACCCGACACACACAGGAGAATCAAATAACACGTCGTGTTTACGATGGAAGAAAGCACTCTGCGGCCGGACTGTACCTTATGGTGAGGCTCGATCTTCATCAGGAGAGGAGGAATCATGCTGACCGCCTCCTGTCTACTAATGTTTCCCTGAGAAACGAAGAACAGATCAGAGTTTTATAAAACCTTCAGATTTAATGCACACAGAGAGGGAAGTGACGATGACTCACAGTGACTGACCGGGACAGAGAACGCCCCCTGCAACCCCCTCTTTACAGGACTGACTGGGACTAATGAAAGGCTGAACTTACAGATTCGGTCTCACTGACGAGAAACTGGTGGAATTTCTCCAGCAGCGGAGACTTGCGCAAGATCTTCCTGCTCATGTTGGTGTGCCACGCCAGCTCATCTGGGTACCTGTGACACATTTTATTAAGATTTTGTTGTGGTATCATCATGTATTAAAAAAAAAACAGGTGTGTTAGAACACTCACCAGCTCAGAGCCTGGGGGGCCTCGATCTTCTGCCCATCTATCTCCAGGTCTTGGATCTCTTTGAAGTATTTTTCCTTTAGAGTGTGAAGGATCTCCCTCGCGTGGCTGTTTTGAAATATCGAGACAGGAGGTGAATGTGAAAAACTGAATCAGATGAGCAAAATTCTCAGCAACGCTCGGGTGGCGCAGTGATAAAACACGCTAGCCCACCAGTGCTGAGATCTCGAGCTGCTATTAGACGGCTGGGTGCTTACACGAACACACAACTGGCTGTGTCTGTGGGGAAGGGACAACAAACACGTACGGCAGTGTGTGGCTCTCTACATGAAATAATTCACGCCCCTGGTAGGTATGACAGCCTCAGCCTCATTGATCACCCCACAGGTGGAGCAGCTCGCCCACCACCCCACCACAGAGAGTTTAAGGTTTAGAGTGTAGATCTCAGTGGTGTTACTGGACTACTAGTTATGTCTGCATTTTACTGTTATTAATGGGTGTTGCGGTTTTAAATAAACACCAGTTGCTGGAACATTCTGTGTGACTCGTTTTTCCTTAGAAAGCTCAGGCTTAATTAAACTGGCTAATACCAGAGCAGTAGCTGAGTCAGACTCGTTCTGCCCGTGGAGCTAAAAGTTTCCCGTCAGTCAGAGCAGATGATCCTGAACTAACCAACATTTTGATGTACTTTTGTCTCTGCTTGGCTCTGTGAAGTAACGTTTTCTGCTCTCATCTACATCAAGAGCAAGAACCACTTACGATTTACGAAAGTGAACCACGAAATTATATAACGTGCTGATAGAATCGGCTCAGATGGGGTCGGACTGTATTATCTTTTTGTAATATTTTCATTCAGCAAATTCGCATCGTATGTATGATGTGCACAACGTTAATTATGTTATTTTAGCTTGTCAAGAGCTTTCACAATGGTTTCTGTGCGATGGTTGGGGGGGTGTATGGGGGGGGGGGGGGGGGGGTCGGTTATTCGAGGTTGGTAGACGGAGGGGGGCGCATGTCCAAAAAGGTTGAAAACCCCTGTACTAAAGCACTGCCTTCAGACTCACTCATACCTACAGCTGAAGTCTAAAGTTGACTGAATAAAAATTCCAAATCAAATGTATCATGGGTTTGCTAAAGTATGCAGCATCAAAAAATCCACTTAAAGCAATTAAAATGTTCTCCACCACCAGTTTAATGACTTGTAATGTAACTTCTTGCCAGATAAGGTGAACAAACATCACCTTTTATATCCGGTGATCCGAATAGTGGCAGGCAGCGGCTCCCTCATAGCTTCCATAAACTCCTCAAACTCTCCGTCAGGAACGATCTTCAGCTCACGGTAGTACTGCTCAAACAGTTTGTTCTCCTTGACGATCTCGGCATAGCCAGCACCCCAACCCTGAGGATCACAGAGCAAAACGTTCAACCTATCTGTCAAGAATTTTGGTTTTTGGGGTTGCTGTATAATTGCTGACCCTGTGGTCTGACCTCAGCTTTCCAACAGGCTTTAATATGTGAAGAAAACTTTACTTTACCCTACACATGTACACCGATCAGCCACAACATTAAAACCACCTCCTTGTTTCTACACTCACTGTCCATTTTATCAGCTCCACTTACCATATAGAAGCACTTTGTAGTTCTACAATTACTGACTGTAGTCCATCTGTTTCTCTACATACCTTTTTAGCCTGCTTTCACCCTGTTCTTCAATGGTCAGGACCCGCACAGGACCACCACAGGGCAATGACATGGTGGTGGTGTGTTAGTGTGTGTTGTGCTGGTATGAATGGATCAGACACAGCAGCGCTGCTGGAGTTTCCACTCACTGTCCACTCACTGTCCACTCTATTAGACACTCCTACCTAGTTAGTCCACCTTGTAGATGTAAAGTCAGAGACGATCGCTCATCTATTGCTGCTGTTTGAGTCGGTCATCTTCTAGACTTTCATCAGGGGTCACAGGACGCTGCCCACGGGGCGCTGTTGGCTGGATATTTTTGGTTGGTGGACGATTCTCAGTCCAGCAGTGACAGTGAGTGCAGCGCTGCTGTGTCTGATCCACTCATACCAGCACAACACACACTAACACACCACCACCACCACCACCACCACCATGTCAGTGTCACTGCAGTGTTGAGAATCATCCACCACCTAAATAATACCTGCTCTGTGGTGGTCCTGTGGGGGTCCTGACCATTGAAGAACAGCATGAAGGGGGTAACAAAGCATGCAGAGAAACAGATGGACTACAGTCAGTAATTGTAGAACTACAAAGTGCTTCTATATGGTAAGTGGAGCTGATAAAATGGACAGTGAGTGTAGGTGTATGTATATATAAGCATAAATTATTTGGTCTTCTTATTGGAGTACAGACTAATTAAACAAAACAAAACAATTAAACAACATAAATAAACCTTCCATAAGCCACGTGTGTGGTCAAAAATATACATACAGCCCAGTAATTCTCACAGTGCAATTATGATTATGTTCTTAATTACACGTATGTGCAGAATTTATCTTAAAATCACTATAAATAGTGAAATTTACCTTTAAACAATGTTTTAAATAACATTATGCGCCATGCAGCAGACCAATGCTGATACAGCAGGCTAAGCTAACACACTTACAGCATCATCTCTGCTCCTCTTCCCCTCCGTTCGTCCATCCTTGTTCTGTCTGTTTCTGTTTCTTTTACCCATGTTAACGAAACAAACAACCCGAGAAATGTGACGCCGTAAAATCCTGCTGAACGTTTTTAATACTGAACCAAACTCTTCAGTCCCTGAAGTTCAGACTCCAGCACAGCTAACAGACTGAGCAGCTGAACTCGTGGGCTTGTTTATGACGTGTGGGTTTCGTATCAAACAGAGCGTGTAGCATTACTAAGGGCACTAGGTAGGGTACATTATTAACTCATTCTAAGCGCTTAAAAGTGCACTAGTGTAGGCTGAAAGTATGTTAGTGGGACAAAAAGTAGTAAAGACCGTTTGGTGTCTGCAGCGTTGCCTGGATGATCATTTTTTCTTTAAATACTTGTTACAGAACTCACTTTAACAGTGAGTTGGATAATGTTTCTGTCTGTAAGAAACGTAATATGTGTTTTCTTCGTGTTCTTGTGTGTTTCTTTTTAATTAAGCGTTTCCTCTTAAAAAAAAACATGCAGAAGGTAGATTGGCTTCTCAAAATCAGCCTCAGGTGTTTGTAAAAGAGTATTTCTTTACAACTTTGTTGACCAACACTTATATTACATAAGATTACATCAAATCACAGCCAAAATATAAAGTACACAATAAAAATTAGACAATAATTAATATAAAAAAGTAATAGAAATAAAATATAACTAAAAATAAAAACAGCTAAGTCAGGAATTTATAAATAATACAGTGTAATGATTTGTATAAACATTAAGGTAGAAAGTTTTTAAGCAGTGTTAAGGTACTTTTTGCTTTGTAAGATATAAAGGATTTCCTAAAAGTGTAAAAATTTGGTCTATCATTCATAAATTTACAACAACGAATGTGATATTTGGATAATATTAAGAGAAGGTTGACAACATAAATCCCGTCTGAATTCAATATATCACTTTTAACTATCCCAAATAGAATAAATTCAATTTTTAATTTTAAATTATGGTTAATTTTCCTATTAATAAAAAGTCAATCCAAAATATTGAACAAAATGTGCAGTCCTAAAATAAGTGAATGAGGGATTCTTCATATTTGTGACAAAATAAACATTCAGTGTAAGCAGTAGTTTTATTGATAGGGTAACATTTATGCAGAATCCTTAGAGTTACTTCTCTTACCTTATTTGTGATAAAAAAAATTGTCTTTGGTAAAAGCCATGTTGTTTTCCTATGTTTATTATAATATAAATTATTCCGAAATAATACTGCAGCTGGTTTAGATATTATATATAATATTATTTTTATATTTATTATTTATTGTATTATTATTATTATTATATGTATTATTATTATTATTATTATTATTAATTTAACAGCACACACAACATACCTGGTCACACTTACAGATTGTCTAAACTCATTTAGTTATTAAAAGTTAATACCTACATCATGCTGCTACTTTTTTATTCTGTGCAATAACTTCAGTATCTAATACCAGGCATTTTATTTTATTTTATTTATTACTTGCATGTTTACAGTAACACTGTGCAATAACAATTTCCTCACCACTGCTAATTATGTGCAATATTTTTTACTTTATGTATATTTATATATATATGTCTGTCTACAATGTCTGTGCAGTATTTTTTACTTAACGTATTTTTTTTTTTAACTTAATGTATATTTTGTCTTTTATATGCTCTTTTTTCATATTTTGCACATTGGAGCTTGAGAAACGCAATTTCGTTCAGCTGTACACTCCTAGTTGTAAAGTCTGAATGACAATAAAGTTCACTTTGACTTTTGACTTTTGTATTATTATTATTATTATTATTATTATTATTATTATTAGGACATATACGGTAGCTAATTTACAAAAACAGACAAAAACAAAGAAAATAGTTTTCAAATCTATTAAATGCAGCAAATATTCAGATATTTTACTCTTAAATTACAAGAAAATTACCATTTTTTTATCAAGTTTATCTGTACATGATGTGTTCTTAACTTATTTGTACCATGTTTTTTTTTTCTTTTTTAAATGCAGTTTTAACAGAGATGTTCACACTTTTGTATTAGACCAGGATTTGTATTATTTGTTGTTATTATTTAAGTGATCCTCATGAATACACTTATTTTAAAGGCGCCTTTTGGCTTTTAAATACAAAACCTGCACACAGAGCTCCTCCTATTGGCTAATTTCTGTCCGAAATCCCGCCCATCTTGTGTGTGATTGGTGGAATGAGCATTACAAAGTGCACTACTTAAATAAAGCACAGAAAGGCTAGAGATGAGTGAACTTACAGTGCACTAACATGCATTTCATACCTTAAGGTGCTAGGGGCTAATAAGCTATATTAAACCATGGTATAGATAATGCAGAGCACCACTTGAATATTACTGCATAATGCATTACTTTGGTAATTATGTACACTAGGGGACGTTGCGTACCTGTAATTTGCTTCGAAGGGTGTAGGGAATAAGGGTGCGCGATGCTATTTGGAACACAACACACGTGCTTGTATAATGTACATAATGACATGCATGGCTGGTTGAGTCTATTGGTTGAATGTCAGTACCGGTCCAGTGTGTATGATAGGTGGCCAGTGCAGGAAGACAGTGTGATGGTTGCATAATGTTGTCATAACAGCATCATTACCATCGTTGTTTACTATTTATAATCAACTGTGCATCATGGACACAATTTTAAAGCTCCTGTTTTCTTCTGAGAAAGAAGAGCTGTATCTTTTGGATTGTCTGGCATATCTGATGATGTTCATGGCTCTGTGCACGTTTTTTACTCTGCTCTTTGAGAATGTACCCTATGGCAGGTATGCATCTTGTAAATATGGATTCCCTGTTCATGTCAAAATGGCATGGTTTATTCAAGAGCTTCCTGCATTTCTTGTGCCTCTGAGTTTGGTACTTTGGACGTCAGCCTCGAAGACAGGGCATCTGCCCAACCAGCTCCTTATTGGCATGTATTTTTGTCATTATGTACAAAGGTAGGATATGTTTTCATCCATCACTGCATACAGTTAAGGTCACACAAGTGTACAAATACTTGTGAGGGACATGACAGTTTTGGGAGGGCAATGAGTGATGGAACTGTTCTCTTTTACTAAATACAGTAATTGGAATAATTGAATAAAGTATTTTAAGCTTACATTACGTTTATTGTTGGTTTTCTGAAAATGCAACCAGTATAAAATTATACATAGAGGAACTATTAATTTAAAGCTGTAATATTGTCATTAGATTGGAGGCCACCACGGCAGTGTAAAGCTTACTTGACTGTGGACAGTCGACAGCTTTTCACTGTAAGAAGACCTGTTTTTTCAATTACATTGAACCATCCAGATGAATATCTATGTGTATAAAAGTGTTTATTTTTTGTTTGTCCCAATGATTTACTAAAATAAATGAATTTTTGAAATGGAAATAGAAGAAAACAGATGCAAAAACCAATTACATTCATAAACTGACCCAACTTGCATCTATATTTAAACTTCAACTGTATAATACACGTAATAATATATGTAAGTATTATTTTATAATTTGGTGGTTGTATCACCTTTCAAATTCTTTAAAAATGATATACAGTAATTAAAAATTGCACAACAAGTATAAATGCACTGAAAAGTCTAGTGTAGATACAAACAGTACACACAAACAGCAATTTACTTTAGTCATAGTGCAGTTTTTATGATTAATGCTTTGAGTTTGAGCTTGTTAGTGATAGACAAATTGAGGTGTGTTTGAAGAAAAGCTCTGTATTACATCAATACATGATAATCCACCGTATTCAATTATGTTTCTTCTTTAGGTCACTTATATATCCCTTTTTAATTCGGGGAGGAAAGCCCACACCGTTCGCATCATTTGCTCTGGCTTTTGTTTTCTGCATCTATAATGGATACATGCAGGTTAGATATCTGAGCCACTACGCTGAGTTCCCCCCGGATTGGGTTACGCACCCCTGCTTCATCACAGGTGGGTAATAAATGACAGGCTCCTTTTTCATTTGAATGAAATACAGGTTAAAAAAGACAATGTAGTCATGTTAAAGCATGCTAGGGTTATACATGTAGTGACATGCACATGCTGTTATTAGATGATTTGTAATTCTTTCCCTGTAGGTTCATTACTGTGGTTCTTTGGATGGATAATAAATGTTCATTCTGATCACATCTTGAGGAACCTCCGTGCTCCTGGAGAAACGGGGTACAAGATACCAAGAGGTATTTTGCATTATAATGATATTTGGTCAAATTCTGTAAGGTTTGTGTAAATATACATGAAGTTCTCAACGTTTGTGGACATACACTAGGAACTTGGTCTTTTGAGCTGAGTTCTAAGCATAATAAGCTTTTTTACTGCTGTAGTTAACAGAGCTTCTTCTTCTGTTGGCTGTTCTCATTACGGGTCGCCACAGCAGATCATTTGTCTCCTTCTTACCCTGTCCTGAATATCCTCCTCTGTCACCCCAACCATCTGCATGTCCTCCTTCACTGCATCCATAAACCTCCTCTCTGGCCTTTCTCACCTTCGCAGGACACACTGAACAGGGTGCAAATTCATAGCAGGACATCACATACTCCCAAATTCACTCAATCACACCCCAATTGGAATTCAGAGCAGCCAGTTACCCTTCTATATATTTTTGAAAAGCAGGATGAGTACCTGCAGAAAGCCATTAATCCTAAAATATCAAAACCAACCGCTAAACTGTGTATTTCTGACACTGTGTTCTGTAGGTGGGATATTTGAGTACGTGTCCGGAGCGAATTTTTTCGGTGAGATTGTGGAATGGGCCGGATTTGCTTTGGCTGCTCAGTCAATCCACAGTTTGGCCTTCGCTGTCTTCACGTTCATCGTTCTGTCCAGCAGAGCCGGAGCTCACCACAAGTAAAAACTTTTCAAATTCAAACACTGTTTTTTAGAAGTAATAATGCTAATACAGTTTTGCCATTTTCTATTATGCACTACCATATAGTACCCATGATTTTGTTTGGCCAATTGATTGTTTTTTATTAATAATTTTGTCTTTGAGATCTTTGGATTTTTGGATGTTAATAAATGAATACTGTAGAATCTATATTTTTCATTAAAATTTAAAGTACAAAACTTGACTTTGTTTATGCTACATTAAACAATGCAGCTCATCAATCCTTCAGTTTGTACTCCTACACCGTGTTTATACCTTGTGTTCATGTACTTTTTCTTTAGGTGGTATCTCGGGAAGTTTGAGGATTACCCCAAATCAAGAAAAGTTCTTATTCCGTTTTTGTTTTGATAATGATCAAACAACCAAATGACATATTTAAGAGGCACTTGGGTGGCACGGCGGTCTAAAATGCTATACTGGCCGTGCGGTCAACAGACACAACTGGCCGATTGGCCATGTCCGAAAGAGTGGAGGATGGATGAAGTATCACCTACATGGTGCTGCAACTAGCGACAAGTGACAAGAGAAACGTGGTCCTCTGTACATGCTGAGGCTCTCTGCTGGTTTTAAAAGGAACTAATGCTTTCACCCTCTTTTATCATTATTTTGTATTCTTATATTTGTAATGAAAATACAAATTAACATTTGCTGGAAACATTTTGCTATGGTAGCTTTGTTAATTTTTTAAATAAAAAGTGTCCTTTGAACAGTGGTGCCCAATTTATTGCCTAACAAGAACGTTGAGGGCAGCACGGTGGCTAAGTGGGTAGCACTGTTGCCTCACAGCAAGAAGGTCCTGGGTTCGATCCCCAGGTGGGGCGGTCTGGGTGGGGTTTGCATGTTCTCCCCGTGTCTGCGTGGGTTTCCTCCAGGCGCTCCGGTTTCCTCCCACAGTCCAAAGACGTGCAATTGGAGATAAAAGAATTGTCCATGACTGTGTTTGATATAACCTTGTGACCTGATGAATCTTGTGTAACGAGTTACTACCGTGTCTGTCATGAATGTAACCAAAGTGTAAAACATGACGTTAAATCCTAATAAACAAACAAACAAGAACGTTGATTTTAAATCTTGACATCTACAGAGAGGAGACCAAATAAATCTATTGAAGCCCTACTATGGATTGGTGCCCTGCTCTGGGTATTCCTGCCTTGTGGTTTAATGTTTCCCAGTGGAACTAGACCTGTCATTAAGTTTTGTGAACTGCAATGTTCTACCATTTGTCAGTCTAGTTGAAGGTTACTGAAAACAAAATGTCCAGTATGTTCGAGGCAAGTCGATGCAGCACCATGTAGACATTGTAAGATTGTAACATTTACATTTTTGGCATTTAGCAGACGCCTTTATCCAAAGCAACTTGCAGTACAGTATACTGTCTAAGCAAAGCAATTGAGGGTTAGGGGCCCTGCTCAAGGGCCCAACAGTGGCAATCTGGCAGTGGAGGGGCTTGAACCAGCGACTTCTGATTACTAGTCCAGTACCTTAACCACTAGGCTCCAACATTCTTAGCATTTAGCAGACGCCTTTATCCAAAGTGTGTAAGTATGTTGTCTAAGCAATTGAGGATTAAGGGCCTTGCTCAAGGGTCCAACAGTGGCAACCTGGCAGTGGTCTGGCTTGAACCAGTGACTTCTGATTACTAGTCCAGTACCTTAACCACTAGGCTCCAACATTCTTAGCATTTAGCAGACGCCTTTATCCAAAGTGACTTATAGTACTGTGACAGTATGTTGTCTAAGCAATTGAGGGTTGAGGGGGTTGGTCAAGGGCTCAACAGCAGCAACCTGGCAGTGGTTGGGCTTGAACCAGCGACCTTCTGATTACTAGTCCAGTATGTTAACCACTAGGCTCCAACAGCCTATTACATTTACATTTAAAGCATTTAGCAGACGCCTTTATCCAAAGCGACTTACAGTACATACTGTCTAAGCAATTGAGGGTTAAGAGCCTTGCTCAAGGGTCCAACAGCAGAAACCTGGCAGTGGTCGGGCTTGAACCAGCGACCTTCTGATTAGTAGTCTAGCATCTTAACCACTAGGCTACAACTAACCCACAAGGTGAGGACTTACACCTTTCCTCCACTAGTTTATATAAAGTAAACTTAATTTTGTGTTGTGACCAGCCTGAATATAATTAAATCCTCACATTTGTGAGGTTGTAAAGAAGTAATTAAGATGTTATGTGATGTCTGTGCAAATCTAGTCACGACTGGATGTTGTTCTGAAATAGATTCGTGTTATGTGTTGGGTGGACTTCTTACTTGGGAGCAGTATTTTGTGTGGCCCCGGAGCCCCAGCGACCTTGACCAGAATGAAAAAAAACTACGCAAATTTAGAAAACGAACAAAAAACGATGAATTTCGCGTGGACGCGCTTCGGCTCGTGGACGCGCGCGTGTGTCCGTTAGAAATGCTCCTCGGTGGGAGTGATGGGTGAGGGAGGAGGCGCCATATTGGATTCGCTCTATCGCAGGCCGAAGGGGGGGAAGACGGACCGCTGACCGGTCCTCACATTTCTTTGCACTTTGTTATTTAATGAAATGTACTTTTGTTATTAATGTAAGCGTGTTTTTCGAGCAAGCGGCCTGAAGGAGGAGTGCTTCGGCGAAACCGTTGGGCGCGTCAGTGTGCTCGTTTCAACCGGCTCTCTACAGTTGGCTAAGCTAACGGCTAAAGCCAACGGTTGCAGATCTGAATGGATCCGAGGGTTGCGTGGATTCAGCCGGAACAGAAGGGACCTGCCAACGCGCTGTGGATGCATGTGTGGGAAACGGCTCAGGGAATCCGGACCAACCCGGGACACCACCATCACCACCACCATGCCAACAGCAGTAGTGTCAGAAACCTGTCTGCATTCGCTACGTTATCCATCAATAATAATAACGTTTTGAAGGAATCCAGCGGGTCCGGCGAGGTCGATCCCACCGGGAAAAGCGAGCCCTCTTCGGCGGAATCAGGGACCGACAGCTCGGACAGTTCAGGCTCGGATTCCCCTCCCACATCTTCCTCCATAAGGACTAACGACGCGAACAAAAATGCTTGTTTGTGCTTTAAATTCACTGACAGCTCTTTAAATAACGCGAATCAAACGCACCACCACCATCAGCACAATCAACGCTATTCAAATCACGATCAGCAAACGAGCTGCATAAAACGAAACCCTTTTATTTATAACATGCATATTAATAATCACTACCATCACCCCGGCCGCAGGAAAAACGACAATAAAGCGAGCACATATGGAATAAATTATCTGCTTTCGAACTGGACTAATGGGAATCATGTCAGTCCTGTTACACCTTGGAAGACCAGGACATATAGTCCAGGAGTTATTGGGTAAGATTGGTTTATTTTAATAACTGCATTTACTCTATTAGGTTTGCACTGTAAATCTGTTCATCTGACTGGTATTACTATGGGAAATCCAGTCCTCCTACACCTTGGAAGACCAGGGCACACCTAAAGGATTGCCTGTCTTCCTGTCAGTCCTGTTACATCGTGAAAAGAAGAACAGGGCATACAGTCCAGGCAGTTACAGTACCAGCCATCTTAATCTATAGAATACCAGCACATACAGACCTGAATGTAATAGATAAGACTGTTTTATTTTAATAACTGCATTTACCCAGTTCATCTGACTGGTATTACCATGGAAAGTCCACCTTGGAAGACCAGTGCACACAATACAGGAGTTAATGGACAAGATTGGCTTATTCCAATAATTAAGGATTAACCTAAGAGATGGCCTGTCTTTTTAGGGTCGTTTTATATATCTGCTATGGAAACGTCAGTCTTGTTACACCGTGAAAAGAAGAACAGGCCATACAGCTTAGACAGTTTGCTTTTGCAATGCAATACTGCTAACACGATTGAAATAGTACCAGCCATCTTACTCTATAGAATACCAGCACATACAGACCTGAATATAATAGGTAAGATTGGTTTATTTTAATAACTGCATTTACCTTATTAGATTTGCACTATACATTTCTTCATCTGACTGGTATTGCTATGGTAAATCCAGTCCTCTTTCACCTTGGAAGACCAGGGCAGTAAGAGAAAGATAGAAAGATATCCTTTATTTGTCATATATACATATACAGATGTACAGTACAATGAAATTCTTTCTTCGCATATCCCAGCTGGTGTTGGAAGCTGGGGTCAGAGCTCAGGGTCAGCCAACTTACGGCGCCCCTGGAGCAGACAGGGTTAAGGGCCTTGCTCAAGGACCCAACAGTGGCTACATAGCAGAGCCTGGATTTGAACCGCCAATCTTCCGGTTGATAGCCCAAAGCCCTACCCACTAGGCTACCACAGGCCCATACGTTACAGACACAGTACAGGAGTTAATTGACAAGATTGACTCTAATAATTTAACCTTCCCTTTTAGGGTCCCACTATATATCTGGTAATTATATGGAAATGTCAGTGATGTTACATCGTGAAAAGAAAAAATCTCTGTAGCACATACAGACCTGAATATAATAGGTAAGATTGTAGTAATTTCACCTATCTAACCTACTATCGGTCATACTGACAACCCAACAAGGATGTTAGTCTTGTCCCATAATGAAAGACCAGAATATAGAGTCCATATGTTAATGTATACAGTCCAGTCCAGGGTTGATTTTTTTTTTCCAGCGTGTTATCTTGCATTGGTTTGAAAGAAACAAAATGAGGCTTTTAGATCCATCAATTTAAAGAGCTCACCTGAACCCTTTTGAGATGCTGTGGCAGGACCGTTAATACAAACCCTGCTGGTTGATCTACGCCTTCCATAATCTTGATTCTTTAAAAGACTTATGTTTTACAGCATGTTGACACAAGATATGGATTTTCGGCTTTATCGGCAATTTGTTTCTGGCTCAGTTATTTAATTACATTTGTAAACATTTTCCCCTTTTAAAAAAAATGGAAGCATTTTACAGCATAACCAAACAGAGGGAATTATATGTCCAATAGCAAGTCCAAACTTGAGCTGATCTTCTGTAACCATGTCAAGATTGATGAATTATGTAGGTTTTTATTCAAGACATGAACAGATGTTTACATTTACATTCAGACAGTCAGTCTTGTGTTGTTTAAAGCCTACAAAGGCTTTGAGTTGCCAAATACAACTAAAGAAACGTTAGTTAATCTTAAATGTGCAGTTACAGGCTGCCTTACTTATTAATTTAGGTATTTATTTAACATTCGCGATCTTCTAACTAAAAGCTCATGATGCGAATGTAAGCCCTAACAAATCACCAAATCTCAAATCAAGGTAATTTTGGTTTGCAACCTTCCCAACCTACCGTCTGTCATACTGATAATAACCCCACGAGGATGTCGGTCTTGTAACATAATTAAATACCAGGACATACCTGTACAGTCAGTGTGTTATCTTCTAACTAAAAGCTCATGATGCAAAAGTAAGGCCTAAGAAATCACAAGGTAATTTTGGTCAAAACAGTGCTGACCAGTCGTACCTAGGTCACACCTGAGGGTGTTTCTTTATGGTTTAATGGCTAGAGCAGGGGGGAAACCCACACAGATACAGGGAGAACCTGCAGGGAGTTGTACATTTATCGTAGATTGTCTACAGTGTGGTACACTGAGTAATGAGGTTCAAACACTAAGGTGTTTCTTTAAGAAGCAGTTTGTACACATTTAATAAGTTTAACGGAGTTTATTAAACAATGTCTGCCCAAGAGCTTCATTAACAGCTAATTCTGACTTTCCTCACTGAAGTTCCTGATCGATTCAATGCCAGATGACTGTGCATTGCCCACACCAGTGGGAGTATTCTCTCTCCCTCAACTTTGTCCAATACAAACTATTTGTGTAATAATTTCAGCTTTTGTGTTTACTGTACTGTATATTTGTCATGTGTTAGGGGAATCTAGTGTGTGTATAGATATATTGATAGATGGAGTCACTGATTATTGTGACATGACTGCTTGTTGTCTCAGAATGGGACGTAGGAAGAAATAAACATACTTGGATACTGGTGAATATTGTGCATTTAAAGCAAGCTTGTGTGCTAAAAAAGTGCATTCTTGTCCTGTTCACCTCTCTTCTTTCTTTATGGTGATGGTTTCCCAAATGGTTTGGGGCTTTAATCACCTTTCAGCATTTTGTCTAGCTAACAAAGGTCCTTGTGGGGTCGTAGAATCTGTATTGTTATTATAACGACACCCAGTAGATGTTTAATACATGTTCTGTTGACTTTTTCCCGAAGGTTGCACCAGGAAATTATAGACTTTTATAATTTTATGTCTCCTCAACCTGAAGAGGCCACCATGAGGCAAGAAGTGGTCCGGCGAATCGAGTCTGTCATCAAGGAGCTGTGGCCAAGTGCTGATGTGAGTAAAAATGACTGCTGCCAATAAACTCCGTCTCTCTCTTTCTCTTACACACACTCGCACACACACACACACACACACACACACACACACACACACACTAACTATTCAGCGATTTCATTTACAAATAGTACTGCCTAGTAATGGCTAAGATTAAATAGATCAAAATATAATTGACTTTACAACTATCGAGTCAGTTTGGGAGTGTGTGTATGGCTAAAGTGTATTTAATTATTTAATAATACAAAGGATTGGGACAGTGGTAGCCTAGTGCGCAGAGCTCTCATTATACAGCATTATTAAGGTGTAGTAAAACAAGTCTGAATATGTATTTTCTTAAATATGTAACACATCTTCATACGTTTTCAAGACACTTTTAATCAGATTTCAGAGGTCAGTGAAGTAAACAACCAGCACAATACAAATATCATAAAGTGCTTTTTCTGATTTTGCTTCACTCTCTGTCCAGGTTCAGATATTCGGCAGCTTTAGCACTGGACTCTACCTCCCAACAAGGTGAGTATATTTTTGCCGAATTAGTTCCTTAACATTGACATACTAATAATAAAATCTACAGCTCCTCACTTTCCTAAAGTATTACAGAACGTTAACATGAGACTACATGGGTACATGTGTATGTGGACCATGAACTTGTTGGACATTAATATGATTGCTGTTGCAGCTGTGACAGCCTCCACTCTTCTGGGCAGACTTTCCATAGGACTTTAAAGTCCATCTGTGTATATTGTGCCTATTTAGTCACAAGGTTGTTTGTTCGCACCGGTGTTGGATGATTTGCATAAACAGGTTTGATAGGGTGTAGGGCAGGGCTCTGTGCACACCATTGGAGTTCTTCCTCACCAAACTTATCAAACCAGGTGGCGCAGCGGGATATTCCGCTAGCACACCAGCGTCGAGATTCTGAACTCCTCGGTTCGAAACTCGGCGTTGCCACCGGTCGGCGGGGCGCCATCTAGCTGGGATGATTGGCAGTGCCTGCAGCAGACACGTTTCTGTTGGGGCGGGGTGACCGGACAGATAGAGAGGCGTCTGTGCAGAATGCATGGGTGAAAAAGGGTTCCGCTAAGGGCTGCACGTGGGTCGGAGGAGGCGTGAGCAGCAATATACCCACCTCGACCCCAATCAGGGATCCACCAGCAGCGGAAGACAAATTGACTATGCCAATAGAAGAAAAAAAACGTATCAAACCGTATCTTTATAGACCTTGCTTTGTGCTTTTCATGCTGGAAAAAGGAAGGGCTTTCCTTAAAGTTAAAAGCATATAATATGTCTTGTTACCCTATTTCAGTGTGTAAGAGTTTAATTAAGCTTTTTTACTGTGCGATCTGTAGTGACATTGACTTGGTGGTGTTTGGAAAATGGGACAGACCCCCACTGCAGCAGTTGGAGCAGGCCCTCCGGAAAAACAACGTCGCTGAGCCATATTCTATCAAAGTGCTTGACAAAGCTACGGTGAGAAAAGCTCAAGCTCATGTCATTTCCTCATCTGTATTTCATAGTAGTAATTATATTATGTAATGCCATCAAGTACAGCTCATTAACAGCTATTCATTTTCATTTTTAAGGTACCAATTATTAAACTGACTGACCAGGAAACGGACGTGAAAGTGGACATCAGTTTTAACGTGGAGACTGGAGTCAAAGCTGCCCAGTTCATCAAGGACTATATAAAGGTAAATCTGGTTTAAATGTGTGTTCAGTTTTACACCATTATGTTCGGGTTCGATTCGGACGTGATTGGCCGTTAATTCGGCTGAATCTGCATCTGTGGTTGTAAACGTAGCATTTGTGTTCGGATTGAGACTGGAGCCGTATAGCCTAAACATTTACATGCTGTTTTATTCCTGTATTATATATTTCACTTCACAGTGCTTGATCTTGAGTAGGTGGCAGCAGGTATGAACTTGTTCAGACTGAACTGGTTCTAAAGCATCCAGCAGGGTTAAAAGGATTGTACAGTGGAAACGTTTGTACCTCTAGCCAGCTAAATATGGAACACATGATTGGATGTTTTAAAGCTGAGGTCGTATGTTGTAGCTTTTGATCTGGAATTGAATGAAAACGGTTTTCTGCTGTTCTGAGCAGATGGTTGCATTTCAGATAACATGAGTCACTGGTGCCGTGTGTGGGTTGTCTGATGCCTCGTTTTTTGCCCGGCAGAAGTATACCGTGCTGCCTTACTTGATCTTCGTGCTGAAGCAGTTTCTCCTGCAGAGGGATCTGAATGAGGTTTTCACCGGAGGCATCAGCTCTTACAGTCTCATCCTGATGGTCATCAGCTTCTTACAGGTGAGCAAACCAGAGTGTATTAAAATAACATTTAGATTATTTAACCTGTGTCTAGATATTTACTAGGGCTGTCGAAGTTAACGCGATAATAACGCATTAACGCGACCTCAATTTAACGCGATTAAAAAAATTAGTGCCATTAACGCAAATTCTAGTTCATGTTGACACTTGACTGGTAGAACAAACGTTTTAATGTCGGACTTGCCACCGTTTTTCATTTGCGGTTTGTTAACATAATGTAAGTATTATGTGGTAGTGATGCACTTGCATAATAAAGAAATAAATACACGCTATATTCACAAGTTGTCGGGAGCAGAACACTTTATTACACTTAATTAACTTCTTATTCTGTACCGAATACCGGAAAGCTGAGTCGAGCACGTTAGTTCATGAACTATGGAAGCCCCAAAGGGTCAAAACACACTCACTTCGTGTAGAAACGTCCATCAAACCATCATCACGATACAACCACAGACAAGTCTGATACAATAACTACGCCTTATCCCACCTAAAGCACCGCTGATCTACAATGTTTGCTGATGGAGAAATTCTAACCTACAATCTGACATTTACTGCCTAGTATGTGAGTGAATAAAACTCCCTTACAGTTTTCTCTTGTCCCAGCAGTTTTTAACATCAGTACATTTAGCATAAAATGTTCACCATTTTAATTGTAACATTTCACTTAAAAATCCTTGTTTTCTATAACATTTACACAGATTTTTTTTAATGCGATTAATCGCGATTAACTATATGAAATTCTGAGATTAATCGCGATTAAAAAATTTAATCGTTTGACAGCCCTAATATTTACACTTGTGCAGGTGCTGCTGTTGTATATAAATGCTTACAATAATTAAAACGGCCAAAGCAGCTTAATAATTTACTTTCAAAATATAAATATTAACATTATTGTGATTTATTGTGGAGTAAGAGATTATATTAAAGACACTGTGTATTTTTAAATCCCTGTACAGCTTAAGCTCCCTCCGACATAAATTCATTTACTTTTACTAACCACTTCATCCTGGTCAGCTCTGCCGTGGCAGCCTCTCACGCCAACTGGAAACACTGGGCACTAGGCAGGAAAACACTTTGGGGGGGGGTGATTGGAGCACCCTGAGGAAACCCACACAGACACAGGGATGCCAAACTCCTTACAATGTCCAAAGTCGAGCGCCAAGCCCTGGTCCACAGGACTCTGCTCTTCCAGCTGTGGCATCATTCAGCACAGCGTTCTATTAAAATATTAAAATACATGTAATAATATTTCTAAATAATAAGCATCAGCTTAGTTTGATTTTTGATTCTGATTAATGTGCAAATAAGTGAACATGTAAGTTTGTGGTCTTCTACAATGGATCAGTGCCCTGTTCAGGCTTCATTTCTAGTTTCTGCCCAGTGTTTCCAGGCGAAGCAGGACCCAACACAGTTATCAAGGATCAAGTGGTTATTACTGATGAATAAATAAATAATAATAAGTCAGAGTAGTGGATCCTGCTGTAGCTTTTCGGTGTGTCCTGGATGCTGTAGGACAAATTCTCCTTTATTTTTCACACTTGTTCTTGTTTTGCAGCTACACCCTCGAATTGACGCCAGGTCTCCCAACGCAAATCTGGGTGTGCTGCTAATAGAGTTCTTCGAGCTGTACGGCCGACATTTTAACTACCTGAAAACGGGTATTAGGATAAAGAACGGCGGTGCCTATATGGCCAAGGAGGACATCATGAAAGCCATGAGTAACGGTTACCGGCCGTCCATGCTCTGCATTGAGGATCCTCTTCTTCCAGGTGCTTATCTGTTACAGAATTTATTTTTACGTTTATGTACCCAAGAAAGTACAGAAATAATCCTCAAGTTCCTGAATATTATAAGACTGAAAACACATATATAATGTAGCAATATATACCAATAAAACTAGCATAAAAGATCTGTTCCTATCGTGAATATAATAAATGTGATAACATGGCGATAACATTAATTTATCCTGGTGAGTTTCACAACAGGGGTATGTTGGACGCAAGGCAGGAAGACCCAGGACAGGGGGGGCAAGCTACCTTGGATCTGTGGCCGTCCCCCACCCCAGACATAGCCAGTCGTGTGTGTGTGTGTGTGTGTGTGTAGACACCTGTATGACTAATAGTGCTGCTGAGATTCAAACCTACATCTCAAAGGTGGTGGGCTAG
Source organism: Trichomycterus rosablanca (assembly GCF_030014385.1). NCBI lineage: Eukaryota > Metazoa > Chordata > Actinopteri > Siluriformes > Trichomycteridae > Trichomycterus > Trichomycterus rosablanca. Next base: position 2,777,157 of record NC_085989.1, on the reverse strand, counting down.
CATAACAGCCCACTTTCACTTTACCTACCCATATTAGTGTCTCTAGTAAAATCTTCAGTCGGGGCGGTACAGTGGGTAGCACTGTCGCCTCATAGCGAGAAGGTCCTGGGTATGATTACCAGGTGGAGTTTGCATGTTCTCCCCATGTCTGCAAGGGATTCCTCCCACAGTCCAAAGACGTGCAAGTGAGGTGAACTGGAGATACAAAGTTGTCCATGACTGTTTGACATTAAACTTGAACGGATGAATCTTGTGTAAGCAGTAACTTCCTGTCCTGTCATGAATGTAACCAAAGTGTGTAAAATATGATGTTAAATCCTAATTAATAAATAAATAAATAACACCTGCATGGCTAATAGTGCTGCTGAGATTCAAACCTAGATCTACGAGGTGGTGAGTTAGAGTAATATCAGTGTTGCATAACATTAGGGATGAGCCGAAACAAATAATTGTGGATCTTAAGGGCAGTGGGGCTTAAACTCTCATCTCTGCTCAATAGCCCAACAATATATAAACAAATATATGCATGATTTATTGCACATTATAGATGCCATTAGACTCCTGGACTTCCTCTGATTTAGTCATTTTTTTATGTTTGCTGATTTAGGTAATGACGTTGGACGGAGCTCGTATGGAGCCATGCAGGTGAAACAGGTGTTTGATTACGCCTACATTGTTCTGGGTCATGCGGTGTCGCCTCTCGCAAACTCTTACCCCAACAAAGATACTGATAGGTATCTCACACACACACATATACACACACACACAAACACATTTATGAAGTTGCTTTAATGTTTTATAACTGGTCTCTCTTTTTTGCCCGTCTCCTCAGCACATTGGGACGCATCATTAAAGTCACCCGGGAAGTGATTGCCTACAGGGAGTGGATCGTCCAGAAGTGGGGCAGCACGCACACGGAGAGGAACAGCGGTAAGCCGAAGTCTGGTCTCCCTGAAAGAAAACGTATTCAAATCTGCATGTTCCGACTAAACCCCCAAGAGACTCTGGCGTCACCCAGCAGCCTCTCAAAGGTTCATTAAAATGATGATGAGGGCAGCAAATCTAATCCAAGCTCTGCAGAATGTCAGCTGTCTGTGATCAGGGGAAGCGTGTACAGCTCGGCCGGCAGCATGTCGTTCGTCCACTACCGTAACGTTATTTTAACCGGCTTAAATATGATAAATGGGTTTCAGGAAGGTAAAATATGAGCTCTGTAAGACTGACAAGCATGAGAGATTTTGATAGAACTGCTAACGTTTGTACTTCGTTGGCTTTTAGTTATAGAGGAAGTGTTCGTGTACTTTCAATAGATGGATGGATGGATGGATGGATGGATGGATGGATGGATGGATAGATAGATAAATAAATACAGTGGGGGAAATAAGTATTTGATCCCCTGCTGATTTTGTAAGTTTTACCCCCTTACAAAGACTTGAACAGTCTATCATTTTTATGGAAGGTTTATTTTAACAGAGAGAGACAGAATATCAACAACAAATCCAGAAAAAAAACATTAAATAAAAGTTTAATAAGTATTTGATGCCCTACCAACCAGCAAGAATTCTGACCCCCACAGACCGGTTATGTGCCCATGAGGCACACAAATTATTCCTGTCCCTGTATAAAAGACTCCTGTCACAGAATCAGTTTCTTCCGTTCAAATCTCTCGACCACCATGGGCAAGACCAAAGAGCTATCAAAGGACGTCAGGGACAAGATTGTAGACCTGCACAAGGCTGGAATGGGCTACAAGACCATCAGCAAGAAGCTTGGTGAGAAAGAGACCACTGTTGGTGCGATCATTCGAAAATGGAAGAAATACAAGATCACAGTCAATCACCCTCGCTCTGGAGCTCCATGCAAGATCTCACCTGGTGGGGTAAGAATGATTCTGAGAAAGGTGAGGTCAGTCCAGAATTACACGGGAGGAGCTTGTCAATGATCTCAAGGGAGCTGGGAGCAGAGAAATGCTGGATATGACCCCAAGAACACCATCCCCACCGGGCATTTCTCTGTCTCCAAACACGGCGAGTGGAGTTGATGCCAAAGAGCTCAATTTTGGTCTCATCTGACCATATCACATTCTCCCAAGCTTTCTCTGAATCATTCAGGTGTTCATTGGCAAACTTCAGACGGGCCTGTACATGAGCCTTCTTCAGCAAAGGGACTTTGCGGGCACTGCAGGATCTCAATCCATTACGGCGAAGTGTGTTACTAATGGTTTTCTTGGTGACTGTGCTCCCAGCTCCCTTGAGATCATTGAAAAGCTCCTCCCGTGTAATTCTGGACTGACCTCACCTTTCTCAGAATCATTCTTACCCCACCAGGTGAGATCTTGCATGGAGCTCCAGAGTGAGGGTGATTGACTGTGATCTTGTATTTCTTCCATTTTCGAATGATCGCACCAACAGTGGTCTCTTTCTCACCAAGCTTCTTTCTGATGGTCTTGTAGCCCATTCCAGCCTTGTGCAGGTCTACAATCTTGTCCCTGACGTCCTTTGATAGCTCTTTGGTCTTGCCCATGGTGGTCGAGAGATTTGAACGGCACATAACCGGTCTGTGGGGGTCAGAATTCTTGCTGGTTGGTAGGGGATCAAATACTTACTTCCTTTAATTAAATACAAATTAATATATAACTTTTATTTAATGTTTTTTTTCTGGATTTTTTGTTGATATTCTGTCTCTCTCTGTTAAAATAAACCTTCCATAAAAATAATAGACTGTTCAAGTCTTTGTAAGGGGGGATCAGCAGGGGATCAAATACTTATTTCCTCTACTGTAGTAGTTCCTGTTCCTTTTCCCCTTCCTCAGCCTTCAAATGCTAAAATACAGAAATCATTTTCCCTAGCGTCTTGAAGTAAAATGCAATCACAGCTCCATCTCCTTCAAAATGTCACTTCTACAGTCGTACTACACTGTGTTAATAAAACGTCAAAGCAACCTTTGTGTTTGTGGTTGAAATTGCCGTGTGTGTTTGTATCTCCAGCTCACAAAGACTCAGTGAATCAGACGGACTCCAGCGCCGGTGTGGAGGAACAGCAGCAACTTCAGAGAGATTCGTCGTCTCCCAACAGTGCAGATTCTCCCATGTCCGTGTCCAGCCCTCAGCAGCACTCGTCTGCCTCCTCTCCGTCGGGCAGCGATATTGTAAGCGTTACGCCGCCCTCCTGCGAACCTTTGTCACACCCGAAAACCTCTACCTGCTTCTCACACCCTCTGTGTGCTTTCTTAAAGGACTCGGACTGCACGCCCTGCACAGCTCCAGTAGTGCCCTCCCACCCTTTGCAGTCGCTGGCACTAGGCACACGGCCTGCCGAGCTGCAGATGGGCATGGGCATGGGCAAGGCCAATCTTTCAATGCCACTCACGATGCCCGTTGCCAACCAGGTGAGTAAGCAGTGTGGACGTTTGCTCTGGCCGTGAGTCAGCAAGTGCACTTATGCGTCTGGAAAATGCTTCTGTTCACCAGTGCTTCTCACAGTTAGGACAGGAGACACTGGTCAAAGCCTTGTCACTTGCGTCCAGTGTTTCTTAATGGATCCTGGCCCACCACAACCTTGACCAGGATAAAGCAGTTAATAGAAATGAAATGAAAGTCATATAGTCACAGTCATACATGCTAGTGCATTGCCAGCTTGTATAGAGGATATGAGACCAATATAATGAATTATAAACACATTTATAATGTTTTACTACCACTTTATCCTGGTCAAGGTCTTGGTTCCCCCAGAATCACTGGGTGCAATGCAGTAACAACCCAACCCAACCCAATAGTCAGTAAAATTTTAGTGAGTCTATTCTGTTTTTTATTTATATTTTAGATTTCAGAGCCAGGATTTAGTTGTTAACACTCGAGAAACAATTATTACCAAATAAATTAATTAGACTTGCTCTTTATCTGCCTTGTTTATCTTTCTGACAAACTATTGCTCTGTTTTCCCTGCTTAGGTGAGACTATCCATGCCTGGAAATCTTCCTCTTCACGTTTTACATGGCAGACAGGTGTGTATGTTTACATAGCCAAACTTTCATGGCACCCCATTTATTGCCTTTGAAGTTTTGTCCAGTCTCATCTGTTCAGAAGAGAGGCATAAAACCAATCATACCGCCAGACATTCTTCATAGTCAAGGCCCTGAAAATCACACCACAGATCATGAAATGAGCCGTTTCCTGTGTAATATTTGCTGTGACACTCAAAATGCGTCGTATTTGATGGTTAATTTGCACTCTAAGGCAGTCCTAGCAATCCTACGGCAGTTCAGTTAGCAATCACAGTCAAAATCTTCAAGATGTTGAAGTCTAAAGACAAACATGAAGAACAGTACGGTTCCTACAAGCCAATCTAGGTGCAAAATGTCTCTGGGCAACATCTTAGCTGTTTTAAAAGGTCTCTATTAAAAACCATATTAGAACCGCTCATCTGGAGCTTCAAGGATTCTGTTTCTTGACCAAGCAACTGCTTTTAAGCTACAGACCAAGGAGTAGAAGTATGAGTATTAGATTTATAATGCTGTAGTTTAACATTAATCTGCCTTTGGTGGATGACAGGAGAACATGTTAAGGGAAGATGAGATTAGTACCAATTGTTTGGTGTGGACTGCAAAGAGCTCTGGCCTTCAGCCCACCCAAAACCTCTTGTGGAAATCCCAAAATAGTGGAGGCTACGTGTCCATAGTTTGGGATGTTTGAGAAGCACACATTGATGTCATTCTTGGATTTTCACTACTCCTGACCACTCTGTGTACCTTAAAAAAAGTTAACATTGTATTCCTGTGATTGTATGATCGACAGACCGGTCCCAAGTTCCCAGTGAAGGGCTTTCACAACCCAGTTATCCAGCACGGTCACGTCCAGTACAATCGCAACACGTGGCGGCGCAGGAAGAGGGACAGTCTACCGGCCAGCGTCAGCAGATGAACGCCGACCTCCCGCCTGCCTCCTCCGTACCTCCTCCATACTCCTCACGTCCCCCCCTCGTTCCTTCAGCTCCAGTCGTATAACGATGAGGACTCGATCGGGCCTCCTGCTGGTGGGCCGCGAGCCAAAAGACCAGCAGTTCCTGCCACAGCTCCTGGCACAGTAGCTGTGCTAACGGTGGTGCTAGCTTTGTTCTCCCACTACACTTCTGCATGTGTGTGTGTGTGTGTGTGTGTGTGTTAGAACCTGAACCATGTAACTTTGTAAACACAGACTGTTCATGAGGAAAACCTTTTTGTTTTTGTTTACCGTCTGACGTTTTTCACTTGTTTTGATATATTTTTGTCTTAAGGGGACGTCCACTGAGGTGGAACAGTAGTGGGTGATTGTTATCAGGGGTGAGGATTTTGTTCAGGTGTGTGAGCAAGCACAAGCGTTGGAGCAGGTGATTCTGGGTGGGTTTTTTGTGCAATAACTTCTTAATTTCTGTTTTCCTCCACGTTGGATGAGTATTATATATTTAGTATTATTATATTTATGTTTTTTTAATCGGTTTTATTTTTCTATGTTTTATTTTCTACAGACGTGCCCCCATTTCCCCGTTTACAATCTGTATGTATAGATTTATCCGAGTAATTTAGGACAGGATGAATCTGTCCACCTTCCCCCCGATCGCACCGAGTGGGGTGCTTAAACGCCTAAGTATTAGTGGGTGCGTGGGTGGTCTGCAGGAGGTGGCACTACTTCCCTGTTTGTCTCCAGCCTGTTTATCAAAAGTGTTGGACTTGAGTAGACACACAAAGCATTAAAGGAGTACTCCAGCATTTTTAATCTGTATCATGTGTACAAACACCACCATCGTTCGTCTGACGTGTTTCCCCGTATGGTGGGAAACGTATAAACGATATAGAATTACTGTCACTGGTATAAACGTTCGTATAATCGATGTCTGCATGGATTTTCTCCTGGTATTTTACGTTCTTCTTGCCTTCTGTAAACATTCAGTAGGTGGACTGGCTGCTCAGATTCCCCTTAGGTGCCCTTGTTGACCTGAGGGAAGGAGGGAGGTCAGCTGGACTTCATGGTCGTCATACAATTGCATGCTCTTTTGCGCTTGTCGGACTTAGTGATAGTCTGAGCTCTCCTCTGCCAGCACAGGGTGATTCATGTGGCACCCCGATTAGGATGCATTCCCATCCTTTACCCGAAGCTTTCAGGTCGTACCAGACCTACTGCAATTCTGGTCAAAGCAAAGCGAATCATAAGCATTTGGTGGGACAGTGTGCGCTATGGGTGGCACCGTAATCCATTCTGATCAGGAAACGGCACTAAACAGCTTCTGTTCTGTTCAGGATGACGGTGTTGCACAGCTCCAGGGTTTCATCAGCGATTAGAGAGAACACTCTGGTCCTGTGTTGTTTTTTTTTGTCTTGAAGCTGTTTGTGAGGTCCTCTACAGCCCCGATTATTCTAAACCTTCATATACTGTAAAGCTTTTATTTCATATTAGACTGTTATCTCTTTAGCATCTTGGTTTCTGTGTTTGTCCAGTAGGTGATTGATTGGGGGTGGTGTGCAACGTTAGTTTTTCTTGTTTGTTTTGTTCCGCATCATGGTGCCATCGTCCAACTAGTATTTGTAATGTGGTCAGTCACTTGGTGTTCAGAAATCACACTGGCAGAGCAGAGAACTCATAACTCACGGACACAATAGGAATCACTCTGCGCAAACCCTGTTTCTCTCCAGTACTCATCATACATCCATAAACTGGATGAATTTGACTTCAAGTTGATTAAACCTAGTCTTTTACTTTTTCTCATACAGGTAGTTGATTGGGTAGTACATAATAACACACGTATAGATGCACTAGATAGAATTTAGATTTAAAATGCTGGTGTATTCCTATAAGATGGGTTTCTCTAAGCCAATAGTGTCCAGCCAAGCTACAGCCATGCTGCGCGGCAGCCGAAGAAGCCCGTTTTCCAGCATTCAGACGTCTGTTCGTGTGTGTGTTTCCCTTTTGGATTGCTCAAAGTGCAACGTTTACGCAAGGCTGACGTCCAAGGACACCTGAATCAAACAAACAGGACAAGAAAGGGAATTTACTCTGATTCCTTTCTGGAATCTTAATTTGTATTTCCAGGTACATATTGTATTGATTTGTTTGTTGTTTGATTTCTGTACTGTATTGTGTAGTTTCTGTCTGTATATGGCACACAGAACTGTATTGCTGTTTCCCTGAGCATTACAGGCGTACAGATTATCGTTACTATGCAAATCTTTGTTAGTCCCTAATTGACAGCCACCGCTCGAAGCCAGGAAGGGAGACGTGGAAGAAACGCCGGGAGCTTCCGTTTAGCCAGTCGAGGTGTATGTGAACATTTCCTGTATGTGAAATTAATATTTATATCCAGCTGCTGATGAGCTACAGCTGGGCCATTCAGGTCAGAGCCTAACCTGGCATTTCGATTGGCTTAACAGCAAATTAAATAGAATCAGTTTTAGGGTTGTTCCAATTAGTCCTGTCCTCTAGAAACATTAAATGTACACTGATCAGCCATAACTTTGTAGTTCTACAATTACTGACTGTAGTCCATCTGTTTCTCTGCATGCTTTGTTACCCCCTTTCACCCTGTTCTTCAGTGGTCAGGACCACCACAGAGCAGGTATTATTTAGGTGCTGGATCATTCTCAGCACTGCAGTGACACTGACATGGTGGTGGTGTGTTAGTGTGTGTTGTGCTGGTATGAGTGGATAAGACACAGCAGCGCTGCTGGAGTTTTTAAATGCCGTGTCCACTCTATTAGACACTCCTACCTAGTCGGTCCACCTTGTAGATGTAAAGTCAGAGACGATCGCTCATCTATCGCTGCTGTTTGAGTCGGTCATCTTCTAGACCTTCATCAGTGGTCACAGGACGCTGCCGACGGGGCGCTGTTGGCTGGATATTTTTGGTTGGTGGACTATTCTCAGTCCAGCAGTGACAGTGAGGTGTTTAAAAACCCCATCAGCATTGCTGTGTCTGATCCGCTCATACCAGCACAACACACACTAACACACCACCACCATGTCAGTGTTACTGCAGTGCTGAGACTCATCCACCACCTAAATAATATCTACTCTGTGGGGGTCCTGACCATTGAAGAACAGCATGAAAGGGGGCTAACAAAGCATGCAGAGAAACATATGGACTACAGTCAGTAATTGTAGAACTACAAAGTGCTTCTATATGGTAAGTGGAGCTGATAAAATGGACAGTGAGTGTAGAAACAAGGAGGTGGTTTTAATGTTATAGCTGATCGGTGTAAGTACAATGCAAGTCTACGTCTTGAAGCCGTTTCCACTTGTCATGTATATGTAGGTAGAGCTGACAAAGTGTCGTGCATATGTTTGAACTGCTGTTCTTTGGCACTGCGAGGTTTCATTAAACTGTTTTTAAGTGACAGACTGAAGATAAACACACAATGCAGCATGCCTTGTGCAACATTACATTTACTTTAAGAGTTACGTCCTGATACATTCTGAAATGCAATGTGTAGAACAGATGCAAGTTTTTACATCCTTAAGTTGTAAAAAAAAAAAACTGATTTTACTCCAAACAGACCGAAGTGTACTTGTTTCTTCTGTTTACTCTGCAGTAAAAGCTTATTGGTGGGTGATAAAGCGGACAACCCGGTCTTAACTTCAACACAGACTATCTGGACTCTGATGCACACTGTTAGAATATTCAGACGACGGCCTCATGCTTGTTGCTCCCATCTCTGAACTAAGTGAATAGCTCTGAGCAAAAGTCAACTATTCTATCAGCGGTTAGAATCTCTGCCCGTTTCCCCCTTCTGAACATTAAACCTTATATATGTGCTGTTACGAGGATGAAAGCTTAATAATGCAGACCTTGACCTTTGTGTGGACTTTGCTGTCACAAACTTGTCTGTTGCAGATGTAAAACAGTTAGTCCGAGCTTCGCCGTTCTCATCTATCTACTCAGAATGGCTCACATAAACGTACCAGCAGCACCTGCTTGTAGTTAGAACTGCTATCCGCAGAGGTTACGCTGCTTATATAAAGAGCTCGCACTGTCACACGTCTGCATCAGGCAGAGAGAGACGGAACAAACGTGGCTGTTGTGTTTTATAATCTCTTTGCCTTTTCTTAAAGCCCGTTGATTTGTGTATTCGGTGAGAAACTCCTTGATCGATGTGACTGAGTGATTTTAATGTCTTTTCCTGAGGGCCAAAAGCACTCTTGCCCTCACAGTGGCCGCCAGCATAAAGAATTTATTTGATTTTCAATATTTTTATGTACTTTGTTTTCTATTTTATTTTTTAAATAAAAGTCCCAAAACCTCCAGTCTTTGTTGCACTTTTGTCTTTGTGAGTTTGCATCTACATGGTTAAAGTATCGCCAGTTTGATGAATGGGTTTTATAACTAGGTCCCCATGCGTCACCTTGCCAGCATTTAGCAGACGCCTTAATCCAAAGCGACTTACAGTACTGTTACAGTATGTTGTCTAAGCAATTGAGGGTTAACAGTGGCAACCTGGCAGTGGTCGGGCTTGAACCAGCGACCTTCTGATTACTAGTCTAGTAACCACTAGGCTCCAACTGCCTGTTACATTTACATTTTCAGCATTTAGCAGATGCCTTTATCCAAAGCAACTTACAGTACTGAGCAGCTGAGGGTTATAAGGGCTTTGCTCAAGGGTCCAACAGCAGCAACCTGGCAGTGGCGGGGCTTGAGCCAGTGACCTTCTGATTACAGGTCCAGTACCTTACCCACTAGGCTACAGCTTGCCCTCTAAACTTAACGTTCACATTTTCAGCATTTAGCAGATGCCTTTATCCAAAGCAACTTACAGTACTGAGCAGCTGAGGGTTATAAGGGCTTTGCTCAAGGGTCCAACAGCAGCAACATGGCAGTGGTGGGGCTTGAACCAGTGACCTTCTGATAACAAATCCAGTACTTTAACCACTAGGCTACAACTGCCTGTTACATTTACATTCTCAGCATTTAGCTGATGCCTTTATCCAAAGTGACTTACAGTACTGTGAGAGTATACTGTCTAAGCAATTGAGACTTGAGGGCCTTGCTCAAGGGCCCAACAGTGGCAACCTGGCAGTGGTGGGGCTTGAACCAGCAACCTTATTTTGTGTGATGATGATATATTGGCTGTTTATGTTTATATCACTGATGTAATCCAGCGTGCTATAACTAAAGTATTCATTTTAAAGCTCATCATACTCCACCAGCCCAGTACAAGATAAAGAATGATGTGAACATGTGCTTATGCCTTATGCAGGGTTTTCTCCCAACACTCCCAGCACACCTCATCCAGCTCATTAAGCCTCATAATCTGAATCAGGTGTGTCGAGCCTGCATGGCTCATCCTTAATTCGTTTTAAACCATGCCAAAGAATCCTCCAACATTCAGAGATCATCGGCAAGAACACAAAACCATTAATACTAATCTACCTGCTCAGAATCTCTCTATATAAACACATATCGAAGTAATGCATATACATTATTTACGATTGCATGGTAGAGGCATGGTGGATGAGCTGAACTAGGTATGTATAAGTATTTTAAATCCTATTTTATAATAAAAAGTCATCATTTTTGAGTTCATCATTGTCAATGGTCAGTCCATGTTCATCCACTAGACGGCACACTGACTCTAGTGTTCCATATCGAGATTCCTGGATCTACAGGACCACTTCTGTTCCTTTACGGTTTCTCTAAACCCCTCTAACAGGATTTTCAGGATCTATTTTCTCATAAATGCTGGATAGATCTGATTACATTCCATCTGACATGCACTGCTGTGAAAGTCAATCATCCTAGTATATATTTTATTTAAATGTTTCATGCACATGATAGTCCTCTCACTCACTCACTTTCTTAACCACTTATCCAGTTAGGGTCGCAGGGGGTGCTGGAGCCTATCCCAGCTTCTCAGTGGGCGCAAGGCACACAGTAACACCCTGGATGGGGCACCAGTCCATCGCAGGGCACACACACACACACACACACACAGGGCGGCACGGTGGCTAAGTGGGTAGCACTGTCACCTCACAGCAAGAAGGTCCTGGGTTTGATCCCCAGGTGGGGCAGTTTGATCCTTTCTGTGTGGAGTTTGCATGTTCTCCCCGTGTGGGTTTCCTCCGGGTGCTCCGGTTTCCTCCCACAGTCCAAAGACATGCAAGTGAGGTGAATTGGAGACACTAAATTGTCCATGACTGTGTTTGATATAACCTTGTGAACTGATGGATCTTGTGTAATGAGTAACTACCGTTCCTGTCATGAATGTAACCAAAAGTGTAAAACATGACGTTAAAATCCTAATAAATAAACAAACAAACAAACACACACACCCATTCACCTATAGGGCAATTCAGCGTCTCCAATTAAAATTGACTGCATGTTTTTGGACCGTGGGAGGAAACCGGAGGTTCCGGACAAGGCAAACTCCCATGACATATGGACTCTATGAAATAACTTAAACCGAAGTTTAGATCATGTGGGTGTTAAGCCACCTTGATTAAAGGGATTTAGGATCTGAATTAGCTCTTCATTTAATTTCTTATTATGTTAATAGACCCGTAAATTCTCGTTCATTTCTTAGGGGCGCTCGGGTGGCAAAGCCGAAATGAAAAGACTCATTTTCTCGAGTTCTTCCAGTTTAATCCATCACCTTTTGTGCTTTCTGAAAGACAAGGGAAACAGAAATGGATTTAGCATCGTTTGCTGAGCACAGTAATTAAAACCTTGATTTATCTGTGGGTGAGCTTGTATCCACACATGAACAGAACTGAGTCGAGCCTTGAATCCAGGCATCAAGTACTTTTAATAACTTGTTGTAAGAGTTGTTCTACTTTTAATTGTAGCCACTTGATAACTGCGTATTATCTGATTTCATTAAACACAATAGGTTGTTGATGTGCACGGCAGAGCTTTTGTTGAATAAGCATGCAAAACATTTCCATTAAATTGCCTCCAGCATTGACATTCGACTGCGCTGAATTGTTCTGGGTTCTCGGCATAAAAACGCATCATTAAAACAATAGTTCAGATCAAAAACTAAATGTAAAGAATTTTACACATTACTAAAATAGAACAGAGCCCAGCTGTTATCGAAGTTTGCTAATTGGATGTAGAGAACGGTGAATGGTGAGAAAGTTTACATCTTTAATTGTGTAGGGGTGCATCAGTGCCCACAGCCTGGGTGACCTGCATTAGTGTGAAGGTTGCATTGACGAGGAGGACTTTAGAGGGCGGCACACTGTCGCCTCACAGCAAGAAGGTCCTGGGTTCGATCCCCAGACGGGGTGGTCCGGGTCTTTTCTGTGTGGAGTTTGCATGTTCTCCCCGTGTCTGCGTGGGTTTACTCCGGGTGCTCCGGTTTCCTCCCACAGTCCAAAGACATGCAAGTGAGGTAAACTGGAGATACTAAATTCTCCATGACTGTGTTTGATATAACCTTGTGTAATGAGTAACTACCATTTCTGTCATGAATGTAACCAAAAGTGTAAAACATGACGTTAAAATCCTAATAAACAAACAAACAATTAAGATTTTAGAGAGACAATTGTTAAGTAAAGCTGGTTCGACTGTCTACAATGACGCGTGTTTTAGCAGCTAGTTCATGAAAGACCTGTTCAGAAGTATTGGGACGCCACTCCATGTCCATATAGTGTTATGTTTGACCCAGCAGGTTTGGTTATATTTTCAGAAACCCAAACTTATATCATTTGGTAGCCTAGTGGGTAGAGCTTTGGGCTATCAGCCGTACACTGGCAGACCCTGTGCTCTGACCCCAGCTTCCAAATGAGCTGGTATATGTATACACCGATCAGCCATAACATTAAAACCACCTCCTTGTTCTACACTCACTGTCCATTTTATCAGCTCCACTTACCATATAAAAGCACTTTGTAGTTCTACAATTACTGACTGTAGTCCATATGTTTCTGTATATGCTTTTTTACCCTGCTTTCACCCTGTTCTTCAATGGTCAGGACCCCCACAGGACCACCACAGAGCAGGTATTATTTAGGTGGTGGATCATTCTCAGCACTGCAGTGACACTGACATGGTGGTGGTGTGTTAGTGTGTGTTGTGCTGGTATGAGTGGATCAGACACAGCAGCGCTGCTGGAGTTTTTAAACACCTCACTGTCACTGCTGGACTGAGAATAGTCCACCAACCAAAAATATCCAGCCAACAGCGCCCCGTGGGCAGCGTCCTGTGACCACTGATGAAGGTCTAGAAGATGACCGACTCAAACAGCAGCAATAGATGAGCGATCGTCTCTGACTTTACATCTACAAGGTGGACCAACTAGGTAGGAGTGTCTAATAGAGTGGACAGCGAGTGGACACGGTATTTAAAAACTCCAGCAGCGCTGCTGTGTCTGATCCACTCATACCAGCACAACACACACTAACACACCACCACCATGTCAGTGTCACTGCAGTGCTGAGAATGATCCACCACCTAAATAATACCTGCTCTGTGGTGGTCCTGTGGGGGTCCTGACCATTGAAGAACAGCATGAAAGGAGGCTAACAAAGCATGCAGAGAAATAGATTAATTACAGTCAGTAACTGTAGAACTATATGGTAAGTGGAGCTGATAAAATAGACAGTGTAGAAACCAGGAGGTAGTTTTAATGTTATGGTTGATGACCTGCGTCCCTCCTACAAAAGCACGAAAGCTTTTCATTTAAACTCAAGCCGGCAGTTTTTACACTCTGTCTAACATCCTCCAACCGCCTCAGACCTCGTGTTGGTGTCAGATGGACATGCTGTTGTGGTTTCTGAGACTGTACGACATAAAACATTTTAGACGGATGTTGCAAGGATAAAAACAGAAGCTGCTACATGCTGAGGGGAACCAGTTTCTTCCTCCTCACAGTAACAGACCAAAAAGGTGACAATGTGCATCGTCATTCAAAAATGACTTGAACATGAGAACGTAATATGGAGTGGATGTAAGAAAGTAACGGTGCCTGTTTTAATTCCTTATGTGACTGCATATGATCCTTGTAAAATATATCATTGCTCCCTGAATAATGGACTGCACTGCTTTATGATTGGAGCTAAAACTTACATATAAACTCTCTCATGAAGTCAACTCAGTAGGACTTCATGACTGTGACCTGGCCTCCCGAATTTTGTATTTTATATCACTGTTTTGCTGAAGCCCTGTCCATGGATTTTCTGCTGCGACCCTGACCAGGAAATAACTGTTAAAAATGGAAAGAAATGGAGAAGATGTTCTGCTGAATAACCTAAATAACACATCAGCTTTAACTCGCATACTACTGTACATCAGAATTCCTTATGCAGCAAATCACCCCCACAACATCACTGCTCCACTGACTTCTAGCACATAACACTGATTGTACACCGATCAGCCATAACATTAAAACCACCTCCTTGTTTCTACCCTCACTGTCCATTTTATCAGCTCCACTTACCATATAGAAGCACTTTGTAGTTCTACAATTACTGACTGTAGTCCATCTGTTTCTCTACATACTTTTTTAACCTGCTTTCACCCTGTTCTTCAATGGTCAGGACCCCCACAGGACCACCACAGAGCAGGTATTATTTAGGTGGTGGATCATTCTCAGCACTGCAGTGACACTGACATGGTGGTGGTGTGTTAGTGTGTGTTGTGCTGGTATGAGTGGATCAGACACAGCAGCGCTGCTGGAGTTTTTAAACACCGTGTCCTCTCACTGTCCACTCTATTAGACACTCCTACCTAGTCGGTCCACCTTGTAGATGTAAAGTCAGAGACGATCGCTCATCTATTGCTGCTGTTTGAGTCGGTCATCTTCTAGACCTTCATCAGTGGTCACAGGACGCTGCCCACGGGGCGCTGTTGGCTGGATGTTTTTGGTTGGTGGACCATTCTCAGTCCAGCAGTAACAGTGAGGTGTTTAAAAACTCCAGCAGTGCTGCGGTGTCTGATCCACTCATACCAGCACAACACACACTAACACACCACCACCATGTCAGTGTCACTGCAGTGCTAAGAATGATCCACCACCTAAATAATACCTGCTCTGTGGTGGTCCTGTGGGGGTCCTGACCATTGAAGAACAGCATGAAAGGGGGCTAACAAAGCATGCAGAGATACAAATGGACTACAGTCAGTAATTGTAGAACTACAAAGTGCTTTCTATATGGTAAGTGGAGCTGATAAAATAAACAGTGAGTGTAGATCAATGGCTGATCAGTGTATGTTTGCATATTTGATTTGGTACGGTTTTGACCCCGAATGCCCTTCATATTTATCCAGGCGTGGGACCTGCACTAAGGATGCACTGATGTGTGCTCACAGAATGGCTAGATTCAGGTAACACCATGTACCTTGTGGATTTGTGAGCCAGGTCTGAGATTTGAACCCCTTGAACTCACACAGTGCTGTTTCCCGCGGCGTGGCTCTGTACATGTGAATACATGATTATAAAAGAAATCTCGTTCATACTTTACTGCTCGAAGTAAAAATAGCAAATCATTATTTCCTTTAGAATCAGAATAATAAGAAAGGTGATGCTGTGACTCATGGAAAACTGGATTAAATGACTTAATGAGAGAAAACTGGTTCTATTTCCTTATAATTTGCAGTGTTTATTTCAAGTGTGTTTATTTAGCCGAATAAATGAGGAAATGATCACAGCTACACGGGTTGAGTGCAGTCAGAGCGGTGCACTCGCACAGCAGCAAGAGAGATCAGCTCAGATCCGACTCTTCTCATTTACACATGGCTATTTTTCTCCAAACCAGCAAATATCTCATAAAAACAGTCTGTTCAAGTCTGCAGAACATACTACTGAGTTCAAAACTGCCTTTGCTTCTTTAATTAGTTTCTTTATTGGGTTTCCATTGCCTGGCAGCTCAACACAAGCTTAAGATCAACATGTGCAATGCCAACTATCAGCTAAAACTGAGTGAAGCCCATGATCCCTGAACAAATTCTCTGCAGTCATGAGGTGATATCTGGCAGGCTGAAGGTTAAGAAGGAACAGTAGACCTGTTAAACTCTTATCTCTTAATTTTGTGGCAGTAATGGATGGATGGATGGATGGATGGATGGATAGATGGATAGATGGATGGATGGATGGATGGATGGATGGATAGTTGGGTGGATAGTTGGGTGGATAGTTGGGTGGATGGATGGATGGATGGATAGATAGATAGATAGATAGATAGATAGATAGATAGATGGATGGATGGATGGATGGATGGATGGATGGACGGACGGACGGACGGACGGACGGACGGACGGACGGACGGACGGACAGACAGACAGTTGGGTGGATGGATGGATGGATGGATAGACAGACAGACAGACAGTTGGGTGGATGGGTGGATAGATGGATGGATGGATAAATAGATGGATAGATGGATGGATGATGGATGGATGGATGATGGATGGATGGATGGATGGATGGATGGACAGTTGGGTGGATGGGTGGATAGATGGATGGATGGATAAATAGATGGATAGTTGGGTGGATGGATGGATGGATGGATAGATAGATAGATAGATAGATAGATAGATAGATAGATGGATGGATGGATGGATGGATGGATGGACGGACGGACGGACGGACGGACGGACGGACGGACGGACAGACAGACAGTTGGGTGGATGGATGGATGGATGGATAGACAGACAGACAGACAGTTGGGTGGATGGGTGGATAGATGGATGGATGGATAAATAGATGGATAGATGGATGGATGATGGATGGATGGATGATGGATGGATGGATGGATGGATGGATGGACAGTTGGGTGGATGGGTGGATAGATGGATGGATGGATAAATAGATGGATAGATGGATGGATGGATGGATAAATAGATGGATGGATGGATGATGGATGGATGGATGGATGGATGGACAGTTGGGTGGATGGGTGGATGGATGGATGGATGATGGATAAATAGATGGATGGATGGATGGATGGATGGATGATGGATGGATGGATAGATGGATGGATGATGGATAAATAGATGGATGGATGGATGGATGGATGATGGATAAATAGATGGATGGATGGATGGATGGATGGATGATGGATGGATGGATAGATGGATGGATGATGGATAAATAGATGGATGGATGGATGGATGGATGATGGATAAATAGATGGATGGATGGATGGATGGATGGATGATGGATAAATAGATGGATGGATGGATGGATGGATAGATAGATTATTTATCCTGAGGGAAGTTATTGATTGTGGAAATTATTTGGATGTGTTATGCATATACTGACTGTTTTTGATAACCATAGTGTGTTTAGAACTTGAAGAGTCATCAGGCAGCCAGTACTTGCCAAAGCTGTTATTTTTCTTGACTATTTGAGGACTTTTAGGTAGTCTAGTAAGATGGTGCCTAATACAGATTGGTGCTTAATGCTAAACATCATAGAGAGTGAGTCCATTGTTTCCATAGTCATATATTTTATGTCATTCTCACCGTTCATCCTAATGTATCAGGTCTGCGGTTTAAAGATAGACAAGTTCACCTCATTTTTGTCAACTTCTTCAGCTTATTTCTGGAAGCAGAAGCCCAAGACAGTGTCAACGAGCCCGTCAGAGCCTGGCCGCTTCGCTTCGAACAGGCCGCATCAGATCAGTGGCTCCGCAAATTGAAGAGAAGAAAGGATTGTGGGGGATTTGTGTGTCGGCCCTGAGAGCAATTTCATCTATAGTACCGGCCGGTTTGACCCAGCACGACTTGATTAAACACTGTTGGATCAGGATTATAGAGTCAGGTTCTTGACCTTCAAAAGGAAGTCAGAAAGAGTGTTGCTGTGAAAGAGAAAAGGCATGTGGGGGTCTGATAAAGGGTTTGTGTTCTAATCTTGGGAAGATTGGTGAGTAGAATCAGCTGGAAGCTTAGGATTGATATTACTGGTCTCGACATCAATTCTAAGTTGAACAAGGTCTGGCACAGTAAGCTTTCTGTATTCTGGTCAGACGGTCTTTTGCTGGATATTCGGCTTCACTTATTACAACCTGACCTGCCAGTTACCCACTTGTTGACTATGGAGGCAATTTCTGACCCTTATAACAAAACAAAAACCTATAAAATTATAAAATCAATCGTAGTTATAAAATTATAAAATCAAAAGTATATGCTTCCAACTTCACTTCAACGGTTTGGGTAATGCTTTTTCCAGCATGACCAACCCTCTGTGCTTCAATGGTCAGGACCCCCACAGGACCACCACAGAGCAGGTATTATTTAGGTGGTGGATGATTCTCAGCACTGCAGTGGTGGTGGTGTGTTAGTGTGTGTTGTGCTGGTATGAGTGGCTCAGACACAGCAGCGCTGCTGGAGTTTTTAAATACCGTGTCCACTCACTGTCCACTCTATTAGACACTCCTACCTAGTTGGTCCACCTTGTAGATGTAAAGTCAGAGACGATCGCTCATCTATTGCTGCTGTTTGAGTCGGTCATCTTCTAGACCTTCATCAGTGGTCACAGGACGCTGCCCACGGGGTGCTGTTGGCTAGATATTTTTGGTTGGTGGACTATTCTCAGTCCAGCAGTGACAGTGAGGTGTTTAAAATCTCCAGCAGTGCTGCTGTGTCTGATCCACTCATACCAGCACAACACACACTAACACACCACCACCATGTCAGTGTTACTGCAGTGCTGAGAATGATCCACCACCTAAATAATACCTGCTCTGTGGTGGAGAGCAGACGTCTCATCTTTCTGACCGGCCAAACACTTCAGATGGATTAGGGGTCGTGGCCCCAATGGAAGGTCATCCAGACAGAGCAGCGAGCCGAAGCCATTCATTTTGTTTGTGAGTGGCTGGGTGTAGCTCATCTTCTCCACACGGTTAATGAGATCATCAGTCCATTTCACCCGTCAGACGCGCTGGAGTCACAGTCTGGACCCGGAGAGCACCGCTGCCCTCGGAGCAGACCAGCCTAATGGGGGCAGATTAATGACGTCCCTCTGAGAATGAGTTAAACAATCTGCTGGACCGGGTGTTTCATTACACCTACTTAAAGAATTGTGGGATTGTTCGGATGAGTAAATCCAGCAGCTCGTTTCAGAGCGTTCTAATTTTCTAAGCTGCAGTTTGTTTGCATTTATTTCGTCAGGAGATCAAGCAGGTGAAGTATGATGATATCTGGAGAGCAGGGCGAGAACCCAAATATGTTGCTTGTTATTTGCTTGTGACAGTAT
The DNA here is from genome assembly GCF_030014385.1 of Trichomycterus rosablanca. Lineage (NCBI taxonomy): Eukaryota > Metazoa > Chordata > Actinopteri > Siluriformes > Trichomycteridae > Trichomycterus > Trichomycterus rosablanca. The sequence continues at coordinate 2,758,005 of NC_085989.1, read as the reverse complement.
ACAGTCTGTACAATTGAGGGCTTGGACCCCTTGCTCAGGGGTCCAACAGCAGCAACCTGGCAGTGGTGCGGCTTGAACCAGGTACCTTCTGATTACTAGTCTAGTACCTTAACTGCTAGGCTACAACTGCCCTCTAAACTTAACGTTTACGTTTTAGGCATTTAGCAGACGCCTTTATCCACCTATTACACTATGTGACAGTATATAGTCTAAGCAATTGAGGGTTAAGGGCCTTCCTCAAGGGCCCAACAGCAGCAAGCTGGCAGTGGCGGGGTTTGAACCAGCAATCTCCTAGTAAAACTTGACATAAAAAATGTAATTTTCCTTTCATTGAAGGCAGGGGTGTCAAACTCATTTTCACCGAGGGCCATGCAGCATTATGGTGGCCCTCAAAGGGTCATTTGTAACATAACCTGCCCTTTATTTCTTGGACAATTTGATAGAAGCTAAATTTAGCATACTTGGCTCCATGTTTGGTGTAAAAATGCCAAATTTAAATTGTATATCTATGCTGTATACCTACAGGGTGAGTCAAAAGTCGCAGGACACTCTTTTATTTCAGAAACGAAAGGGGAAATGACATATCTGAATACCCCAGCAAGTAATGGGTGAGGGGGCCTATCTTTTAGGCAATGTCTGAGATTTGCAATATCTCTTGTGGTTCAAAAGTTATCAACACAGAAACAACACAAACCTTTTGTTGTTCATTACAGGTAACTGAAGATGGAATTGACGAAAGAAGAGAGGATTGAGGTGATTCTGATGTCCGGGGAACGCAGCTGCCGTATCATAGAGAAACTTCTGGTCTTCTTTGATATGTTACATGACCACCCTCCCATTGGAAAAACTTGCCCTTGATCCAATATTGCGGCTTTCAAGATGGTGGCCGTGTTCCGGACATAGCCTAAATGATAGGCCCCCTCGCCCATTACTTGCTGGGGTATTGAGATATGTCATTTTCCCTTTTGTTTCTGAAAAACGAGTGTCCTGAGACTTTTAATTCACCCTGTATATTGTACTCCTTTACCACAGACACGGCCTCATAACACAAAAGACGTACCGGTTTTTCTTCTTGAAGCGCAAACTTGTATTGGCTTATACATCTTTCATTAAAGTGCCTTTTTTTCTGCATCAATTTGGTCTTCTTGGACATTTTGGGATTGTTTGTAGATATTTCTCAACATCGCTTGTTGGAAAACCGCCTCAGTTAAAGGCTGATGTAGAAACACAGTCATCTAGTGGCGGGATGCAGGATGCAGTCACTTCACGGGTCACAAAATCAACATGCATTGTGGGAGATGCAGTTTATGTTCGATTTTACAGTGTATTTTAAGACAATCGTACGTCTTTTAAACTCTCGCTTAGTTTGACACGTGATTTAAGGCCACTTAAAATTGTTATAATGGCAACGTGGTGGATGTGAGTCTTAAACCAGCGACCTTTTTAATAACTAGTCCAGCATTTTAACCAGGTAGCTGCCACCGCCCTGCTAACTTTCTAGTATTCTAGAACTTTTAGGAAGATATTCAGGCAAAATTGTACGAGGGTTGTGGACTTTCGTAGAGGAATCCAGCGTGTCCATTTGTCAGTAAATGGCAGAGAGCCACGTTCATCTTATTAAAGCTGTTGTTCAGGACAAAGGTGGAGTTATTAGCCATTAAAACCACAGTAAGAGCATGTTTACTCTGACCTATATGTGTGCCACTTCCGTTGGCAGCCTAGTGCCCTCGTTTCCTGCTTTTATTTCTAGTTCCCTTCTGCTACAGCACTTCCTGAATGCTTTCCACTGTGGAACGAGGGGAACATAAATGAGAGATGGGAACGTTTACTGTTTCACCATGACTGCACCCCTGTGCACAATCTTTTAGGACACAAAGAATATCACATAAAAACATCTAGAAACAACAACAGCTCGGCTGCAAAGCAACACAGGGCAACCGGACATACTGTAATGCTAAGTTCACACTACACGACTGGATCTCTTGTAATGGGGAGTTTTTTAAGTCGTTGTGATCGACGATAGGGGGTCAGACACTACACCAAATATCACCATGAGGGATCTCAGATGAGTCTATCTGGTCTCCCAAACTATGCTTTGTCTAGAACACGCACACGAGAAGTAACGAGGGGGTTTAATGATACTACATCCATAAATGCACGTCAGAAAGAAGCGAGCGATCGAAGTTGTTTGTGCACTGATGTGCAGCATAAAAGGAAAGTGGAAAAATTGATGGGTTCAGCTACCCAGCCGGTAGGGATCGTCTGTTCTGTTCCACAGAGAGAGCTGGAATATCTGGTTATTATTATTACTGGTTGGCATGGACGATAAGTCACAAATACTGTAAAGCTTGTGTGTGCTGATGTATTCTTATATATATATTAGGGCTGTCAAACGATTAAAATTTTTAATCGCGATTAATCTCAGAATTTCATATAGTTAATCGCGATTAATCGCATTAAAAAAAATCTGTGTAAATGTTATAGAAAACAAGGATTTTTAAGTGAAATGTTACAATTAAAATGGTGAACATTTTATGCTAAATGTACTTATGTTAAAAACTGCTGGGACAAGAGAAAACTGTAAGGGAGTTTTATTCTCTCACATACTAGGCAGTAAATGTCAGATTGTAGGTTAGAATTTCTCCATCAGCAAACATTGTAGATCAGCGGTGCTTTAGGTGGGATAAGGCGTAGTTATTGTATCAGACTTGTCTGTGGTTGTATCGTGACGATGGTTTGATGGACGTTTCTACACGAAGTGAGTGTGTTTTGACCCTTTGGGGCTTCCATAGTTCATGAACTAACGTGCTCGACTCAGCTTTCCGGTATTCGGTACAGAAGAAGAAGTTAATTAAGTGTAATAAAGTGTTCTGCTCCCGACAACTTGTGAATATAGCGTGTATTTATTTCTTTATTATGCAAGTGCATCACTACCACGATCGGTTACATTATGTTAACAAACCGCAAATGAAAAACGGTGGCAAGTCCGACATTAAAACGTTTGTTCTACCAGTCAAGTGTCAACATGAACTAGAATTTGCGTTAATGGCACTAATTTTTTTAATCGCGTTAAATTGAGGTCGCGTTAATGCGTTATTATCGCGTTAACTTCGACAGCCCTAATATATATATACAGTGTATCACAAAAGTGAGTACACCCCTCACATTTCTGCAGATATTTAAGTATATCTTTTCATAGGACAACACTGACAAAATGACACTTTGACACAATGAAAAGTAGTCTGTGTGCAGCTTATATAACAGTGTAAATTTATTCTTCCCTCAAAATAACTCAATATACAGCCATTAATGTCTAAACCACCGGCAACAAAAGTGAGTACACCCCTTAGTAAAAGTTCCTGAAGTGTCAATATTTTGTGTGGCCACCATTATTTCCCAGAACTGCCTTAACTCTCCTGGGCATGGAGTTTACCAGAGCTTCACAGGTTGCCACTGGAATGCTTTTCCACTCCTCCATGACGACATCACGGAGCTGGCGGATATTCGAGACTTTGCGCTCCTCCACCTTCCGCTTGAGGATGCCCCAAAGATGTTCTATTGGGTTTAGGTCTGGAGACATGCTTGGCCAGTCCATCACCTTTACCCTCAGCCTCTTCAATAAAGCAGTGGTCGTCTTAGAGGTGTGTTTGGGGTCATTATCATGCTGGAACACTGCCCTGCGACCCAGTTTCCGGAGGGAGGGGATCATGCTCTGCTTCAGTATTTCACAGTACATATTGGAGTTCATGTGTCCCTCAATGAAATGTAACTCCCCAACACCTGCTGCACTCATGCAGCCCCAGACCATGGCATTCCCACCACCATGCTTGACTGTAGGCATGACACACTTATCTTTGTACTCCTCACCTGATTGCTGCCACACATGCTTGAGACCATCTGAACCAAACAAATTAATCTTGGTCTCATCAGACCATAGGACATGGTTCCAGTAATCCATGTCCTTTGTTGACATGTCTTCAGCAAACTGTTTGCGGGCTTTCTTGTGTAGAGACTTCAGAAGAAGCTTCCTTCTGGGGTGACAGCCATGCAGACCAATTTGATGTAGTGTGCGGCGTATGGTCTGAGCACTGACAGGCTGACCCCCCACCTTTTCAATCTCTGCAGCAATGCTGACAGCACTCCTGCGCCTATCTTTCAAAGACAGCAGTTGGATGTGACGCTGAGCACGTGCACTCAGCTTCTTTGGACGACCAACGCGAGGTCTGTTCTGAGTGGACCCTGCTCTTTTAAAACGCTGGATGATCTTGGCCACTGTGCTGCAGCTCAGTTTCAGGGTGTTGGCAATCTTCTTGTAGCCTTGGCCATCTTCATGTAGCGCAACAATTCGTCTTTTAAGATCCTCAGAGAGTTCTTTGCCATGAGGTGCCATGTTGGAACTTTCAGTGACCAGTATGAGAGAGTGTGAGAGCTGTACTACTAAATTGAACACACCTGCTCCCTATGCACACCTGAGACCTAGTAACACTAACAAATCACATGACATTTTGGAGGGAAAATGACAAGCAGTGCTCAATTTGGACATTTAGGGGTGTAGTCTCTTAGGGGTGTACTCACTTTTGTTGCCGGTGGTTTAGACATTAATGGCTGTATATTGAGTTATTTTGAGGGAAGAATAAATTTACACTGTTATATAAGCTGCACACAGACTACTTTTCATTGTGTCAAAGTGTCATTTTGTCAGTGTTGTCCCATGAAAAGATATACTTAAATATCTGCAGAAATGTGAGGGGTGTACTCACTTTTGTGATACACTGTATATATACAGTGTATCACAAAAGTGAGTACACCCCTCACATTTCTGCAGATATTTAAGTATATCTTTTCATGGGACAACACTGACAAAATGACACTTTGACACAATGAAAAGTAGTCTGTGTGCAGCTTATATAACAGTGTAAATTTATTCTTCCCTCAAAATAACTCAATATACAGCCATTAATGTCTAAACCACCGGCAACAAAAGTGAGTACACCCCTTAGTGAAAGTTCCTGAAGTGTCAATATTTTGTGTGGCCACCATTATTTCCCAGAACTGCCTTAACTCTCCTGGGCATGGAGTTTACCAGAGCTTCACAGGTTGCCACTGGAATGCTTTTCCACTCCTCCATGACGACATCACGGAGCTGGCAGATATTCGAGACTTTGCGCTCCTCCACCTTCCGCTTGATGATGCCCCAAAGATGTTCTATTGGGTTTAGGTCTGGAGACATGCTTGGCCAGTCCATCACCTTTACTCTCAGCCTCTTCAATAAAGCAGTGGTCGTCTTAGAGGTGTGTTTGGGGTCATTATCATGCTGGAACACTGCCCTGCGACCCAGTTTCCGGAGGGAGGGGATCATGCTCTGCTTCAGTATTTCACAGTACATATTGGAGTTCATGTGTCCCTCAATGAAATGTAACTCCCCAACACCTGCTGCACTCATGCAGCCCCAGACCATGGCATTCCCACCACCATGTTTGACTGTAGGCATGACACACTTATCTTTGTACTCCTCACCTGATTGCCGCCACACATGCTTGAGACCATCTGAACCAAACAAATTAATCTTGGTCTCATCAGACCATAGGACATGGTTCCAGTAATCCATGTCCTTTGTTGACATGTCTTCAGCAAACTGTTTGCGGGCTTTCTTGTGTAGAGACTTCAGAAGAGGCTTCCTTCTGGGGTGACAGCCATGCAGACCAATTTGATGTAGTGTGCGGCGTATGGTCTGAGCACTGAGAGGCTGACCCCCCACCTTTTCAATCTCTGCAGCAATGCTGACAGCACTCCTGCGCCTATCTTTCAAAGACAGCAGTTGGATGTGACGCTGAGCACGTGCACTCAGCTTCCTTGGACGACCAACGCGAGGTCTGTTCTGAGTGGACCCTGCTCTTTTAAAACGCTGGATGATCTTGGCCACTGTGCTGCAGCTCAGTTTCAGGGTGTTGGCAATCTTCTTGTAGCCTTGGCCATCTTCATGTAGCGCAACAATTCGTCTTTTAAGATCCTCAGAGAGTTCTTTGCCATGAGGTGCCATGTTGGAACTTTCAGTGACCAGTATGAGAGAGTGTGAGAGCTGTACTACTAAATTGAACACACCTGCTCCCTATGCACACCTGAGACCTAGTAACACTAACAAATCACATGACATTTTGGAGGGAAAATGACAAGCAGTGCTCAATTTGGACATTTAGGGGTGTAGTCTCTTAGGGGTGTACTCACTTTTGTTGCCGGTGGTTTAGACATTAATGGCTGTATATTTAGTTATTTTGAGGGAAGAATACATTTACACTGTTATATAAGCTGCACACAGACTACTTTTCATTGTGTCAAAGTGTCATTTTGTCAGTGTTGTCCCATGAAAAGATATACTTAAATATCTGCAGAAATGTGAGGGGTGTACTCACTTTTGTGATACACTGTATATATATATATATATATATATATATATATATATACTGTATATATTGTTTATGCATTTTCTCCCTTTTAGCATGTCCAATTGCCCGATTGCGTCATGCTTCCTCTCCACCAATGCCGATCCCCGGTCTGATTGAGGACAACGAAGCTAACCCACGCCCCCTCCGACACATGGGCAGCAGCCGTATGCATCTTATCACCTACACTTTGACAAGTGCAGTGCAGCTCAGCGTTGTGTACGGCAAGACACACCCTGATCAGCACTCTTTTCCCATCTCTGTGCGGTGCCATCAATCAGCCAGCAGAGGTCCTAACGGCATTAATTATGAGAGACACCGTATAATCCGCTTAATCCCACCCCTATCTGAACAACAGGCCAATCGCTGCGCCACCTGAGCGGCTTGTGTGCCGATGTATTCTGATAGAAACTGAATTATGCCCAGTTCCACATATTTACAGCCCTTCCCAGGGTTTCCCTTCTGTGTCTTGCATTCACAACAATTACAACCTGATCGCCTGAGTCGCTGTTGGTCCAGATTTTTAACATGTTAGATATTTTTCTTGAGTCTGCGAGCGCTCGGCGAGCTGCTCGGATCGAGTCGTCAAACGGTTCACACATAGCAATCGAGAGCCAATTTTCGAGCCCCGAGCGAACGCCGATTCGCCTCCGAGCTGCCACATCGAGCGCCGATCTGTTGGCAAAAATCGTGTAGTGTAAACTAAGCATTAGTTATATGCTGAAAGTTTTGATGTTTGACGTTTTGCGAGGAACTGGAATATATTGTTCTTGAGGAACGCTCCACTAACCTTCCACAATCCATTCAGGATTTGTTCAAGAGCATTCCAAGACAGATTTAAAGTTAGTTCTGGAGTAAGGTTGTCCTCCTCAGTAGCTTCATGATGTATTTACCAGATTTCTATGATTTTGTCTAGTCTCTGTAGATTTGAGTTCTTTTATTGTATTGAGAAACGTTCCTCCATCTATTGTTTCCTCTACTTCCTCTACTGTGTCCCTGCCCACTTGCAAACATTCGCTCTCTCCACTCATTCTCATACTTTCTCTCTCTCTCTCTCTCTCTCTCTCTCTCTCTCTCTCTCTCTCTCTCTCTCTCTCTCTCTCTCTCTTCCCCTCTCTGACCGGCTCTCGGGCGCTCAGCTCACTTCATCATGTTGACTGGAGAATGCTGCGAACGGCCGTGCTTTCTCTCGCGCTCTGGCGCCGCTCGCGCCTGACCAGCCTCCCTCAGCTGAGCGCCTGGCTGGAGGAGAAGGAGCAGGAGCGGCAGCGGCAGGAGGAGCAGGAAGAGGAAGAAGAGGAGGAGGAGGAAGGCTCCGGACTCCAGGCTGGCCCCATGCCCGGGACACAGAGAGCCTATATGCTGAGGGGGCCAGAGGACGCCGGGGGGCCGAAGAATCCGGACTGGCTGTACGAGTCTTACTACCGAATGAGCCAGCAGCACCCGCTCATAGTCTTCCTCCTCCTCATCGTCATGGGAGCGTGTGTGTCTCTGCTGGCTGTTTTCTTCGCTTCAGGACTGGTGAGTGTCTTATCATTTTTTTGGGACCCTCCTTCTTGAAAAGTATTACAACAGGTAGCTGGATTTGTGTCGAGAGTTTTCAGACGTTGCCCTACAACGTCCCAGCCTGCCACTGATCTTTGTAACCAGCTAGGAGTCTCTAGGAGTTGCAGAACACTTTTAGTTCTGAGATGTTGTAGTTCTTGGGACCCACAGATCTTTCAATGATGTAGAAGTCAGGGGGACTCGGAGCGCCATCCCAAATACATCTGCTCATGCTTTGTGAAGTGGCTCATGGTGGATTTCAGGGTATGATTCGGGTCATTGTCTTGTTGTAAAATCCAAACTTCTTCAGCATCGGTTTCTGAACTGACGGAGGCTCGGTGGGTAGCACTGTCGCCTCACAGCAAGAAGGTTCTGGGTTTGATTTCTGTGTAAGGTTTGCAAGTTCTCCCCAGTGTCCCACAATACAAAGACGTGCAAGTGAGGTGAACTGGAGATACCAGATTGTCCATGACTGTGTGACATTAAACTTAAACTGATGAATCTTGTGTAATGATTAACTACCTGTCCTGTCAGGAATGTAACCAGTGTGTAAAACATGATGTTAAAATCCTAATAAATAAATAAATGTAAATTATAAATGTGTTATAAAGGCTGTATGTACTGTATGTACACTTCAATGACAGACTAACCAACATTTCCACCATGCACTAGTTCACACATTTAAAGGCAGCATAAGTAAAAATTTCATATTTTAATAAGATTTTTCAGCACTTTTCCATCCTTTGCATAAATAAAAAGTTTCTCCTTGTTGTTCTTTGTGTTCTCATGTTCTCACGTGTTCTAATGAGTGTGCAGTGAAAGTGCTCGACTATAAAGTGACGGTAAGACTGAAGTGTAGTTCAGTGTAGAGTGAGCCTGAGCCCAAAACATCTAGAAGGGCAAGCCGTAGCCTAGTGGTTAAGGTACTGGACTAAGGTACTGGACTAGTAAATAGACGGTCGCTGGTTCAAGCCCCACCACTGCCAGGTTGCCACTGTTGGGCCCTTGAGCAGGGCCCTTAACCCTCAATTGCTCAGACTGTATACTGTAACTGTACTGTACTGTAAGTCGCTTTAGACAAAGGCATCTGCTTAATGCTGATAATGAAAATGTAAATCTAGAAAAGTCTAAATTTTCTATTAAAGAGCCTCTATAGTATAAATTCATTCCTTTTTTAATTCCTGTCTAATTCTTGCAGTTTTCTATTTTCTTGGATTTACAGTATGTATTAAATTTAGGCATATTTAGCAAATAATAAAACTAAATAATTAAAATCATAGAGTGACTCCAGAAGGAGGAGAACATGTTTAAGAACTAAGATATCAAAAGCGTATTATTTCCGGGTACATACACTGATCAGCCATAACAATAAAACCACCTCCTTGTTTCACTTTGTAGTTCTACAATTACTGACTAGTCCATCTGTTTCTCTGCATGCTTTGTTAGCCCCCTTTCACCCTGTTCTTCGATGGTCAGGACCCCCACAGGACCACCAAAGAGCAGGTATTATTTAGGTGGTGGATCATTCTCAGCACACAGAGTGGATCAGACACAGCAGCGCTGCTGGAGTTTTTAAACACCGTGTCCACTCACTGTCCACTCTATTAGACCTATAAAGTCAGAGATGATCGCTCATCTATTGCTGCTGTTTGAGTCGGTCATATTCTAGACCTTCATCAGTGGTCACAGGACGCTGCCCACGGGGTGCTGTTGGTTGGATGTTTTTGGTTGGTGGACTATTGTCAGTCCAGCAGTGACAGTGAGGTGTTTAAAAACTCCAGCAGTGCTGCTGTGTCTGATCCACTCATACCAGCACAACACACACTAACACACCACCACCATGTCAGTGTCACTGCAGTGCTGAGAATGATCCACCACCTAAATAATACCTGCTCTGTGGTGGTCCTGTGGGGGTCCTGACCATTGAAGAACAGGGTGAAAGCAGGGTAAAAAAGCATGCAGAGAAACAGATGGACTACAGTCAGTAATTGTAGAACTACAAAGTGCTTCTATATGGTAAGTGGAGCTGATAAAATGGACAGTGAGTGTAGAAACAAGGAGGTGGTTTTAATGTTATGGCTGATCGGTGTTTATGCATGATGCCATATATCCATATATCTTACATTAAGGGATCCATCACCACGTCCTCGTCTCTTTCTATTAATCTGCTTCTGCTTCTACAGGCTTAAAAGCTTCTCTCAGTTTCCCCGAGTGAGCGTGAGCACCTCTTTAGAGATGATTCCTTTAATCAGTGTGCTCACAGAGCCGATCACTTAGAAACCTGATTAATTTAATTAGATCTGTGGGTGATTAGCTGCATGTAAATCAATTTACACGGGTGAAATCACTTAGCCGTGGCGAGCGGGCTTTGAAAACGACGACGTCGGCTGACATAAAAGTGTCCATTCAATAATTCTTTCATGGGCGGCAGGGCGGCGCAGTGGGGTAGCGCTGCCGCCTCACAGCAAGATCGATTCCTTTCTGTGTGGAGTTTGCATGTTCTCCCTGTGTCTGTGTGGGTTTCCTCCGGGTGCTCTGGTTTCCTCCCACAGTCCAAAGACGTGCAGTCAGGTTCATTGGAGCTACAAAAATTGCCCTACATGTAAGTGTGTGTTTGTATGTACCTGTCTGGGGTGTTTCCTACCTTTGAATCAGACCCATTAAGACCCTGACCAGGATCTATCTATTTCCTCGGCTCCTCCCTATTGATTTGGCACAGTTTTTACGCCGGATGCCCTTCCTGACACGACCCTCCCTATTTATCCGGGCTTGGGACCGGCACTACAATGCACTGGTTCGTGCATCCTAGCAGCTACATACCTATAGGGACAATTCAGTGTCTCCAGTTAGCCTGGCTGCATGTCTGTGGACTGTGGGAGGAAACCGGAGCACCCGGAGTAAACCCACGCAGACACTGGGAGAACATGCAAACTCCACACAGAAAGGACCCAGACCGCCCCACCTGGGGAATCGAAACCAGGACCTTCTTGCTGTGAGGCGACCGTGCTACCCACCTAGCCACCGTGCCACCTTAGACCCTGACCAGGATAAAGTTATGTTAAAAACACACAATTAATAAATGAATGAATGAATAAGGCATTAAGTCAAGTGTTTTATAATGCTTAACAGTCCATCTGATCGTGTTCTGTACTCGTTTCTGCGCCGCACTGATTTGCAGTCAGATCGAATTTCACGTTCAGCATCGAAGACGAACCGAAATCCGGCTCCGATTCCCTTGTTATGAAACTACCACGAGTGAGATTCGATTTCTAACGATCCCGCCCCACCTTCCCTCTTCCCTACAAATTACACAAAGAGCACAACCTTGGACCGGAGCCACGGACCCATATCACCGCGGTTCACGATCGATATTCCTTTCAGAGCGAGTTTTTGTGGATGGAGAGGGTTGCAGAGGGGGGCGTGTGGCTCCTTTCTCGGTCCGGGTGCATCTGCGGAGCTGCTAGCTTCGGCGGAAGTGTGACTGCTTGGGAGTTTTTGGAAATTATTATGTGATAAACGATCCATAAACATGACCCGATGCTGGGGGAAATATGTATGAATAATCAGAGTGTGGGGGTGATGATGGGTACATGGCAAAGATATAATGTTAAAAAATCTGCTCCTAGTCAGAATATTCAAGACTCCTGGACACCTTTCTGGGAAGGATCAGGGCTCTGTGCACATAGTCAAGGTTATCTTTTATATAAAGTTCACTTTGGTCATGATTTGCTTGACTTGCTGAAACTTTAAATGACATTTTTTGTCCTCTTAGTACAAAGCCGGCAGAAGAAGATTATTTTAAGACTCCAACACGTTTTACACATCACATTAAATCTTTAAATGCTGCTCCACAGTCCAGTGGTAGTGTTCTATACACACTTTTAGCCAACAGTTCTAATTTCACACAGTGACCCTGGGCATTTCTTCATTAAGTGTCTGTTTCATCATCGCTTTAACCTGGTCAGGGTTGCATTGGGTTAGATTGATTGGGAAACACCCCAGACAGGTCAGCAGTCCATCACAGGGCGCACACACACACACACACACACACACACACACACACACAGTTAATCTGGCTGCATGTTTTTGGACTTGTGGGATTAAACCAGAGCACCTGTCGGAAACCCACACAGACACAGGGAGAACATGCAAGCTTCTAGAAATTGTGTGTGTGTGTGTGTGTGTTTTCCCCAGGGTGGCACGGTGGGTAGCACTGTCGTCTTACAGCAAGAAGGTCCTGGGTTCGATCCCCATGCGGAGTGCGGAGTTTGCATGTTCTCCCCGTGTGCCTGCGTGGGTTTCCTCCAGGAGCTTTAGTTTCCTTCCACAGTACAAAAACATGCAGTCAGGTTAATTGGAGACACTGAATTACTCTATAGGTGAATGGGTGCGTGTGTGTGTCTGCCCTGCGATGGACTGGCGCCCCGTCCAGGGTGTTACTGTGTGCCCTGCGCCCATTGAAAAGCTGGGATAGGAATAGGCTCCTGCACCCTTCCTCCCACAACCCTGATTGGATAAGCGATTAAGAAAGTGAGTGTTGGCAAAAAGTGTGTAGGGAGCACCAGGCTGGGGAATCAAACCCAGGCCCATCTAGCTGTGAGGCTTCAGCGCTACCCACTGCGCCACCGTGCCACCCCTGCTTGGTCACGTGACCACAACAATAGTTTGTGTTGTGTCTGACGTTGTTTACAAAGGCTACGTGGACCTGGGATGATGTTGTCACATCACACCTTGATGTTTGCCAAAAATGGGATTCGTTTACTTGGTGCCAAAATGGCAGTACATGACAGTTCAACATTAAAAACTAATGATATTTCTGTATTTCAGTGAATTTAACACTCAAAAATATACACACAACATTTTAAGTATTAATTTGGAGGTCTAGACGGTTCTACAATGTCAGTAAACTTCGTGCCCTGACTGTTTGACTACAGCCGGTGACTTTTCCGTGCCCGTACAAACAGAGCTCGGAACACTGATACCTTTGCCAAGGTAAAAAACCCCAATCTGTTGCTTGCATTGTAAGTAACACCGTCTACAGTCAAGCAAGCTTTACCTTGCTGTGTGATTAACAGCTGCTGTAGGAGAAGCTGATCTCAGCTGTAAATGTGGCTGAAATTCAGATTTTTTTTGCCTTTAGCTTTTTCACCACACAGTCTAGCGGTCTTTACATGTATACTGTGTTGTGTTACTTTGTTTAGCAGCTTCAGCCCTCAGCATATGAAAAATGCCTGAAGTGTCATGATGCAAAAGGCTCAGGTTACTCCCACTCCGCTCCCACACACGCTAAAGCGCAGGATTATAAATACACAGTGGTGTGAAGGAGTAATTGCTCTCGTTCTGAAGGCCTCTGGTGTTGCAGATTTTGATTTGATTTGATTTTATTGAACCATTTCATATTTTATAAATAGATACAATACCTCCTATAAAAAACTGAAACAGTCAGGGATAACACAAAAAGTCCATAGACTTATTTCCATTGTGGTCCCTAACCACAATGATCCGTCACACTGTGTGTGTGTGTGTGTGTGTGTGTGTGTGAGTGTGTGTGTGTGTGTGTGTGTGTGTGTGTGTGTGTGTGTGAGTTCAGATCATTAAACCAAGACACATATTTCACAAAGCAAACTTAAGTTAAAAATCACTATTTTATTTATTTTACTTGATTTTACTCGCAGAACTGCCTGTAATCAGACCTACTGCTGGATTTTTGGTCATGAACGGCATGTCTTAACGTAACAATAACCATAACTGTATAGAACTTTTATTTGTCATATATACAGCTACACGTGTACAGTACAGCTTGTTTGGAAGCTGGGGTCAGAGCACAGGGTTAGTCATTGTACAGCACCCCTGGAGCAGACGGGGATTAAAGGCCTTGCTCAGGGGTCCAACAGTGGCTGCATAGCAGAGCCAATCTTCCCACTGATAGCCCAAAGCTCTACCCACTAGGCTACCATGGTCCCCACTGTTTACTTGGCATCTTAGACTCATTTTGTTACCCATTATTGTCCTGCTATATAATCCATGCCTGTAGCTCTGCCTCCTCACAGCAGGAAGGGCCTGGGTTCGATTCCCAGGCCAGGTCGCCAGGTTCCTTTCTGTGTGGAGTTTGTACTGGGCAGTTGTAGCCCAGCGAGTAAGGTACTGGACTAGTAATCGAAAAGTCGCTGGTTCAAGCCCCACCACTGCCACTGTTGGGCCCTTGAGCAAGGCCCTTAACCCTCAATTGTTTAGACTGTATACTGTCACAGTACTGTAAGTCACTTTGGATAAAGGTGTCTGCTAAATGCCAAAAATGTGAATGTAAATGTACTGTGTCTGTGTGGGTTTCCTCCGGGTGCTCCGGTCTCCTCCCACAAGTCCAAAGACATTGGAGTGACTAAAAATTGCTCCATAAATTCAACCCACTACGACCCTGACCAGGATAAAGCGGTGGTATAACAGTTCCCTTTGTGTAATATCATGTTCTGGGGGCGATTACTTTTTCACACCACTGAACCAGCACCAGGCATCGGGCAGCAGGTTTGTGGTAAGTTTTGTGTCAGACCTGAACTGCTGACGGAGAGGCATTTTTAACATTCCTGTCCCATTGGCACTTTGCCTTAGCGCATCATTTAACACCACACACACACACACACACACACACACACACACACACACACACACGATCAGCACGTTAACAGGAAGAGTCTCGGCTCTAACACAGACTCGCGACAGGAGACTCTTTTGTGAGGGCCGGAAAAACGGGGTTTAAATGGATTTAAATGGGCACAAACGCCCAATCAGCGTCCCGCGTGCCCCCGGTTATCCAAGAGGAGGGAGGCTGATGAGCGGGCGCAGCTTCAACCCAGCGGAACAGCAGGCGCAGAGCTGGCAGAAAAAGAGGAGATATCATGGCTAATCATGCAATCAGTGACTGAGAGCGCTAATTGGGCTTTGATATGGACGTTTAGCACGTTCATACATGCGGCGAAAAAGCTTGTTTTTTTCTTTCCAATCTGAGAATGAGAGTGTTTGGAAAAAAGGGGAAAAAACCCTAAAACACGTCAGTTTACTTTAGTATAATCTTTATCCTCTGTATGTGCCGACATGTCGACTTTAAGTGCAAGTTCTGGAGACATCACAACATCTTTAACCTTGTATTGTGATTTGTGGAGTAAAAATAGTAAACAACAAAACTAAGCATGCAAAAGATTGGACACTTTTGGGTCTTTTTGTTGTTGTTTTTTTTATCTTTATGAATTAAGCTTGGACTGCGAGCCAGACCTTCTTTTCTTCTCCAACATTAGTTACTCACTGACTTTATTGACTGAATGGGCACAAATTCCCATAGACGCACTCCCTCCAAAGTCTCATAGAAAGGCTTCCCACTAGAGTGGATGTCCAACAAGCTCATGGTCAGGTGTCCCAATAGTTTTGCTCATATGAGGGATCTTCAAAAAGGAGTAGTAATCGGTCGTGTCTGAGAGACGCTTATAGTCCGGATTTAGCGCCAAATGATTTCCACCTCTGCACGGTGGCTCGGTGGGTAGCACTGTCGCCTCACAGCAAGAAGGTCCTGGGTTCGATCCCCAGGTGGGGCGGTCCGGGTCCTGTCTGTGTGGAGTTTGCATGTTCTCCCCGTGTCTGTGTGGGTTTCCTACGGGTGCTCCGGTTTCCTCCCACAGTCCAAAGACGTGAAAGTCTGGTGAGGTGAATTGGAGATACAAAATTGTCCATGACTGTGTTCGATATAAACTTGCAAGTCTTTGGACTGTGAGAGGAGACCCACACAGACACGGGGAGAACATGCAAACTCCACACAGAAAGGACCCGGACTGCTCCCTCTGGGGATCGAACCCAGGAGCTTCTTGCTGTGAGGCGACAGTGCTACCCACCGAGCCACGCTGCCGCCCGTGGATCATATCAAAGCTACAGATAAAAGACAGAGCGATTCAGGTTTTGGAATGGGATGTCCAACAAGCTCATGGTCGGGTGTCCCAATAGTTTTGCTCATACGAGGGATCTTCAAAAAGTTTCCCCACTTGTATATCTTGGTTATAAGCGGTGAGGGTGTAGTAGGAGGAGTAATCGGTCGTGTCTGAGAGACTGAGAGACACTTATAGTCCGGATTAATAGAGCTCCATCTGATTTCCACCTTTTTGGACACTCAAAGAAGCTTTAAGGGGAAGAAGATTTTCAGGTGGTGATGATGTGAAAGCAGCGGCGCATCAGTGGCTACACGCTCAACCACAAACACACGTATTTTTTGCTGATGGCATTAAAAAGTTGGTACGATGCTGGAAAAAAGGCATCGGAGGGTGACATGTGGCTCGGTGGGTAGCACTGTTGCCTCACAGCAAGAAGGTCCTGGGTTTGATCCCTGGGTGGGGCGGTCCAAGTCCTTTCTGTGTGGAGTTTGCATGTTCTCCCCATGTCTGTTTGAGTTTCCTCCGAGTGCTCCGGTTTCCTCCCACAGTCCAAAGACTTGCAAGTGAGGTGAGGTGAATTGGAGATACAAAATTGTCCATGACTGTGTTCGATATAATCTTGTGAACTGATGAATCTTGTGTAATGAGTAACTACCGTTTCTGTCATGAATGTAACCATGACTTTAAAATCCTAATAAACAAACAAACAAACAATAATAAATAGAGTTTTTGAGGGAACCTAAAGCCACAAACGCTCTGAAATAACTGCAGTTCTACTGTAAGCCTGAGTTTGCAAGTGAAGCAGTACGAGCTCCTCTGTGCTTCATTGAGATGCAGCGTGTGTGTGTGTGTGTGTGTGTGTGAGAGAGTGTTTCCTGAGACCACAGTCCTCCAGAGGGTGTCTCCCCTTACATCCTGGTGACTCACTCAGTCTTAACGGTATTCGTTCAGCCTTTCTACTGAGCTCATACTGACTAATGCTATCAGCCGTGCTCTCCATAACACCCACCTGAACATATTCTACACTCACTATAGGCACGAGATGAAGATTATTCTGACACCGGCGTCACTTTATGATTCAGGGTCTTGCTTCAGCAGAGCTCTGGCTGGTTTCTCTGAGACTTGGTGCACATGAGGTGGTGATTCGAACCTCCTGAGGACTGAACTGTGGTGCAAGAGAGCGTGGCATGAATCGGTGGAAAAGGTCACGTTGGTCCCTGAATATTTCATACGCATGTCGTCACCTCCTGGGCGTCTTTAAAGCCATGCCAAGCTGGAGAACAGATCCCTTTGCAGTTTAGGTCCTAGAATCAACTTCCAATGAGTATCAGGGCGTGTCACTCCTCAAGAGTGAAGAGGTGAAGCCCCGCCACAAGTTCAGAAATGCTTGAACGAGGTAGAACTGCACTGTGGCTAAAAAAAACACAAACACAGATATTCCTGCAGGACACCAGCACACAGATTCTGAACACCCTGGTTCGGATCTCGGCTCTGCAACCGGTCGGCTGGGCGCCCTCTAGCAGGCATAATCGGCCTCCAGTCGGCTGGGTGGGAAAGACCGGACTAAGCGGTGGGGTTATCAACACTGTGTAAGGACCTTGGTTGCCCAGGGTGCCTGTATAGAAAGTGGAGGAGCGCAGAAATCCGGGCGTGGCTCTCTGTACGGGAAGCCAACCTCACACAGCGAAGTTCGGGAGAATAAGAAGGGATCGGTGGACTGCACAGACGTCAACGTTAGGCGAATATACACCCTTTTTGAACGCCATTGGGGTCCCCAGCAGCGGATTGGCTACGATAAATTGGGAGCAAAAGGGGGGAAATGCATTTAATAGAAATAGGTTGTCCAAATTAATACAAACACATGAGCAGCCCACAGCGGAGAGGGTGGACAGAACAGGGACAGCACAGAACTAAGAACGTGGATCTGAACTGTGTCCTCTCGATTTCTTTGCACAGGCCATGGAGGAGCACGTCGCCTTCCTCATCACCGTGCCGACCACACTGGCCATCTTCCTCGCCATCTTCATCCTCGTCTGCATCGAGTCCGTGTTCAAGAAGCTCCTTCGCCTCTTCTCCCTGCTCATCTGGGGTTGCCTGGTCACCATGGGGTACCTGTTCATGTTCACCGGGGGCATCGTCTGTCCGTGGGACCAGGTGAGACCCTGAAGTGACACCACACGCCATGTTACGGTCTGACCGGCTGGTTGGCTGGTCGGTTCGTTTCTTGATTTTTTTATTGGTTGATTAAATGTGTGGGAGGGTCCAAAATATGCATCGCAGGAGAGGGTTCAGGGTCTGTCTGTCTGTCTGTCTGTCTATACATTGGCTATTTGCTGCTATATGTTCATGAAAAGCAATCACTCTACCTATAGTACACGGGCAGTTAAAGCTCTGCAATTAAGGTACTGGGCTAGTAATCAGTAGGTTGCCGGTTTAAGCCCCACCACTACCAAGATGCCACTGTTGGGCCCTTGAGCATGACCCTTAACCCTCAGTCAATTCAGTCTTTTCATTTCCTTCAGACATATTGCTCAGGGGTCCAGGTTTTGTCCGTGCAAGGTATTGTTCTTTGTGCAGAATCGTTTCTAAATTTCAACCATGTTTTACCACCACTTTATCCAGGTCAGGGTTGTGGTGGGACCTGCTTTTCAGTAACACACCCCAGACAGGATGCCGATCCTTTGCGTATTGCCCCAGCCATCCCCCTCCCCCCAGACATAGCGTGTCTGTATGTAGGCTGCCAACCGTCGATAGCAGCGCTGGGGATTCGAAACTTAAACCAAAGAGTGTTTGGTTCTAAAGCATGCTGAAGCTTTGGTGTGAGTGTGTTTGTCGATTATAAAAATGATAAAGTTATACTCCCTGTCTCTCTGTGCGTCTCTCTGTTCTGCTATAAAATTCTTCCTCTTTGTTGCGCGGCATCTCGTTAAGCTTTTACCAGCCTCACACGAGCACTTTATACTTACAGCTCGATACTTTACGCGGCTGTGAGACATTCAGCTTCGCTTTAGCCACATTCAGAAAGACCAGAGTATTTGAAAATAATTGAAATAATTGGCACCCTCGGTAAAATGGCCCATGGGACGTTTTAGTGATAGTGTGTTAATCTCAGGCTAAAAATATGAGAGAATTTAACATTCCAAAAATATAATAAAAACATCATTTTAACCAGGCTTTGTGTCACAAGGTTTGGAGCCCCGAGTTCTCTTATATAGTGCGTATGAAATAAAGCAAGGAATCTGAGAGCTCCTCTTAATCTCTCCCAGGTTCTCTCCTGTGGACAGATTTAGACACTTTTACACCAAAAGAACTCTGGTTCTTGGTGTTTTTTTAGAGAACCAGTCTGCAGTTTTACCAGTTTTTGGGAGCCGAGGATGCATCGTCAAGGGTGGCCATTGAGCAAGGACACGTTGAACTGGTTCAAAATGGAGTTTGCGAACCGGACTGGAGCCTTTTAAAAATATTAAAAGTATATCATTGACCTTATATTGTAGTTATACATCTGTTAGTAATGGATGTGCTGCTGTTAAGGATCAGGAAGGTAATAAGTTGGCACAGGCTGGTTATAAGCGATGCTGACAGATTTCATTTTTCGAGAGGCCTGAAGTGGTTGGCTAACGTCCTCTTGGTGGTCAGTGGTAGCTCAGAGGTTAAGATACTGGACTAGTAATCGGAAGGTTGCTGGTTCAAGCCCTATATTTAACAGTTGCTCAGATTGTATACTTTCACAGTACTGTAAGTCACTTTGGATGAAAGCCTCCGCTAAATGCTGCAAATGTGTTGTAATCAGAAGACTTGGCCGCCATCGGGCCCTTGAGCAAGGCCCTTAACCTTCAATTGCTTGCATTGTGTATTGTGTAAGTCCAATTACTATTCAGTAGTTGCAAACTGCTTGGAATAAAAGCGTCTGCTGAGCGCCAGATGTCAATAAATTTAGTAGGTAAGCTTTTTTGTCAACGTAATGATTATATATTCATTATTTTGGGAAATGGGGGCAAATTGTTCTCATTTCAGCCCCAACCTTCTCATTACATCTAATTTTACCTTTTCATTTGTTCCCCTCCGTCCGTCTTGAGTTATTAATACCTGTATTCATTATTAAAAATCTCTAATGACGTTTTTTCCCCTCGGTTTTATTTTCCGGACTCACTTTCGTTTCTCCCTCCTCCATTAAGCATGCGGCGCTTTTCAGAGCCAGATACATCAGGTACCGCGCTCCTCGTACAGCTTTTAGCGCCGGTGCTTATCAGCGCTGACAGCTGGAAGCCGGCTCTGTGCTCACTGTGGATATTTATTGTTGTTATTTAGCATTTTCCGCTGGAAGCACAAATAACCCGATGGAAGGAAATCGGCTCGGCTCGGCTCGGCTCGTACAGCGGTTCTGCTCGTGGGTCCGAGCGAAGACGGATGCGGTTGAGTCAGCCCACCTGACCGGCCTCTGTTGGCTTTGTTTTTATCCTCGCTGAAGAAGAGGCCACAGGCAGCGTTGATTCAGTCCAGCTAACACAATGACCGCTGGCTGATGAGATTTGGTGTCAGTAAGAGTTCATAGAACTGTCAAAGGGTCGTTCAGCCGTGTTTTTTTTATCCATGTGTATATTTTTTACACATTTCCCCCAAATTTCCTCCCAATCTGGTCGTATCCAATTACCAACTTTGTATCTCCGCCTCTACTGCTGCAGACCGTCCACTCCTGACCGAGGAGATGTTTGCATAGCCAATTCCTTATTGCTGCAGGCCAACAAGTGTAAATCTGCTGGCTGCTTCTTTACTCCAGCCAGTGGTGGATTCAAACAAATACACTGTATGGCCAAAAGTATTTGGACGCCTGAT
The DNA here is from genome assembly GCF_030014385.1 of Trichomycterus rosablanca. NCBI lineage: Eukaryota > Metazoa > Chordata > Actinopteri > Siluriformes > Trichomycteridae > Trichomycterus > Trichomycterus rosablanca. The sequence continues at coordinate 2,737,277 of NC_085989.1, read as the reverse complement.
TATGAGCTTGTTGAACATCACAGTTCAAAAAACCTCTAGAACAACAGCCGCTCTCCTGAGAAGACTTCTCATTAGACTTTGAAGTATGCATGTGAGAATTTGTGCCCATTCAGTAAGGCTGGGCACTGATCTCAGTTGATGTTCCAGTTCATTCCAGAGTTAGAGTTTGCTTTGTGCACAGGTCATGCTGGAACAGGAAAGGGTCTTTCCTAAACTGTTGGAAGTTGGTAGCATATCATTTCCTTTATATAACTGATTTATTACACCTGTTGTGGCTGAAACGTGAATTTAATTTCAATTAGATGGGGTGTCGCAGTACTTTTGTCCATATAGTGTAGCTTTAACACATGTGAAGGAACACACTTTACACCCTTCATTCCTCCACCACTGTTGTGCTTTCTTATTTTTGCTTAAAAAATGAACAAAATGTGTTATTTGGCCAGGACTGCTCAAACGTTTGTCACAAACAGACAGACAGACAGACAGACAGACAGACACTTTATTGATCTCGAAGGAAATTAATCCCAGTAGCGTTATACTGCAATGAAGGCACTACAAAAATGCTATACAAAAAATATACACATATATACAGCGACCAGGCTGTATCTACACTCACTGTCCATTTTATCAGCTCCACTTACCATATAGAAGCACTTTGAAGTTCTACAATTACTGACTGTAGTCCATCTGTTTCTCTACGTACTTTGTTATCCCCCTTTCACCCTGTTCTTCAATGGTCAGGACCCCCCACAGGACCACCACAGAGCAGGTATTATTTAGGTGGTGGATGATTCTCAGCACTGCAGTGACACTGACATGGTGGTGGTGTGTTAGTGTGTGTTGTGCTGGTATTAGTGGATCAGACACAGCAGCACTGCTGGAGTTTTTAAACACCTCACTGTCACTGCTGGACTGAGAATAGTCCACCAACCAAAAACATCTAGCCAACAGTGCCTCGTGGGCAGCGTCCTGTGACCACTGATGAAGGTCTGAAAGATGACCGACTCAAACAGCAGCAATAGATAAGCGATCGTCTCTGACTTTACATCTACAAGGTGAACCAACTAGGTAGGAATGTTTAATAGAGTGGACAGTGAGTGGACATGGTATTTAAAAACTCCAGCAGCGCTGCTGTGTCTGATCCACTCATACCAGCACAACACACACTAACACACCACCACCATGTCAGTGTCACTGCAGTGCTGAGAATGATCCACCACCTAAATAATACCTGCTCTGTGGTGGTCCTGTGGGGGTCCTGACCATTGAAGAACAGCATGAAAGCAGGCTAACAAAGTATGTAGAGAAACAGATGAACTACAGTCAGTAATTGTAGAACTACAAAGTGCTTCTATATGGTAAGTGGAGCTGATAACATGGACAGTGAGTGTAGTGGTTTTAATGTTATGGCTGATCAGTATATAAATGTGTATTTGTAGGTCGTACCCACATAAAGCGTTCTTTGTCTCATCCGTCGGCTACCAAAACCAAAAATAGAAGATCCGCAGCTTTTTCACTGCTGTTCTTTCTTTGATTAAGAATCATTAGACTTCTCATGGCTTCATTAGCACTGGGCTGAAATTATCTTTATATTTTAAATAATAGATGAAACCTAGATCAGAGAAAATTAGATTTCCTCATTATTAGTAGAAAATGTATGGTAGGGTGGTGGGGTGGCATGGTGGAGTGTGTGCTGTTGTTTTACCAAGACCCTGACCAGGATAAAGCGGTAGTAAAAAAAAAAGACAGTGAATGAACAAATGGACAGATACTGACCTTCTGATGACTGACTTAAATGTAGGAACATTTCCAGTGATGGTTCCATTGCTTTCATATCAATACAAAACAGTTTGTGATTGGATGCTGGACCCTCGTTCAAAAACAAAATATTTAGGGATGTACAACCAGCACTTCAGAACGTCCTATTAATGTTAAACGATGTTTAAATCTGGTGATTGGGGAGGTCCTGGAAGGGCTTGGTCTTCAAACTACTGGATTACTTTGGCATTTGGACTCTGTGAGCCAGGAACATTGGAACATCAAGGGTGTTTTGCACCAAAACGTCCTGGATTCTTTAAAATTTACTCGTCATACAACCAATCACAACAATCACTGAACTTCTTCCACTCGTCCAGACATCCAAGCTTCACATCAGATTCCTTCTGACTGTAAATAAATCCTTTTTCTGATTTCTATGGCAGGTCTCTTTCTTTCTCTTCATCGTGTTCGTGGTTTACACCATGCTGCCGTTCTCCATGCGTGACGCCATCATTGCCAGCATCTTTACATCGTCCTCCCACACCCTGGTGCTCAGCATCAGCCTCTCCAACTCCACCCAGCACGTGGAGCCTCTCGTCTGGCAGGTCGGTGCCTCTCTTTCACTTGTTTTATCTTTTTCTGGTTATTTTTATCGATTCGGACAGCAAGTTTGTGTGGCCCATGCTTTATACAATCCCAGACTTACACTGACTTGTGGATCACTTTGCCCTCCGTCCAGGAGCAGACACATGTCTCTAAATTCAGAGCTGAACTTCCTGGCACTCTCATATCATGCAGACAGATCCAGACCAGCACAAGCTGTCCTACTAATTCTTTGTGCAGTTTGGTTTGTTAGGGGATGCTGAAGGTCTGTCTGAAAACCTACTGATCTCTCTACACAGACACATTTTAGATCATCCTACACTCACTAGAAGAGGGCGTGTCTAAATTCTTAGATTCCTTAAAATGCTTCTACTGAGGCGCCTTAATTCTGAGTGATGATCTGACTGAATAACGAGGGAGCGTCCGACGCCTCCTCAGCGCTGAAGGCAATCCCAGCATCCAGTGCGGCACGACTTTTCTCACCAAAAACCACTCATATGGTGGACGAATATAATATGGAGCAACCAACGGAGTTCTTTTCAAAGGTAAATAAATTCCTATTGATGTTTAATCTGTATAAAGGTGCACACGTGTCGTTTATGTGCAAATTGGAGCTCGTCAGGGACAGTTTAACTGTTTTCAGTACACGGAGGGAGACGTTAGCTGGCATCTATCTAAATAATGTCTTATTAGAATCCTCCCTACTGAGGCAGCGGATCAGGTAAGCAGTAGGCAGCAAGGCAGCCAACTAGAAAAGTCACAGTCTCTCACACACACATCTGTGTGGAAAAAGAGGCTTAAAAATTCTGATGTTCTCTGTCAGTAACTCAGATGTGAAGTAACACAGGCAGTTCATGAGAAACCAGCTCACCTTTCAGACATTTTTAGCTACAGTGTATGAGCGTATGAGTAGAAAAGCAGCGTAGATGTTTGCTACGGAGATGTTTTCATGCCAACTTTTTAAATAATACGCTTCTAAATCTTCAGTATAGCATTAGAATTAGAATTTATTCATCCTTTTATGCCAACTTCACACTACATTAATTTCCGAGTCGTCAGGTCACTGTACAGTTCACACTACACGACTGGATCTCTAGTAATCGGGAGTCTTTCAAATCGGTGTTTATTTCACACTACACGACTGATCGGCGATAGGGGGTCACACACTACACCATCTATCACCAACTGGAATCGCAGACGAGCTTCTCTGGTCTCCCAAACTACGTTCTGTCACGAAAACAAATGCGAGAAGTGACGAGAGGTTTAATGACACCACGTCCAAAAATGCACGTCGACAAGTAGCGAGCGATCAAAGTTTGTGCGCTGATGTGCAGCGTAAAATCAAAGAGGAAAAATAAATAAATCTGAGTGGATTTGTCTACGCGAACAGCATGGATTGTTCTATATTGAGTTGGAGGTTAATACATATTATTTGCAATGCAGCGTGGGTGTTTTGTAGAGAACGATCAGGTCAGAAATACTGTAAACCGTGTGTGTGTGCTGATGTATTCTGATATAAACTATATTACGCCCCTGTCCCACCTGTTTACACTCCTCCCCTGCGTTTTCCCTCACACCGTATCTTGCGTTCTCATTGGCTGTTTGACACCGCACTCATTGCCAGTTGGCCGACTCATATCCAGATATCTAGCAGGCTAGATATTTATCTTAATATGAGTTGTTGAGTAGTTCACACATAGTGATTGAGAGCCGAGTTTTGATCGCCGAGCCGGCAAATCTAGCGCCGGGCAAAAATCGTGTAGTGTGAACTAGGCATTAGCAACGTGTGTGGATGTCACACAGATCCATGGTTCTGGGTTTGATTCTCACTCATAGTTACGGTCTGTGTTGTGTTGGCCATGTAGTTATATCCAGAGTGCCAATTATACAGAGGGTCCAATCCCCATAGGTGTGTCAGTAAGGTACCGCTGCTCTGTCCATAAAGTCCAGGGTGCAACTTCATAACTAAGTGTCCACCTATTTTTGGCCATCGAGTGTGGCGAACAAAAAAACACAGTCCTCTCACATTTCCTGGTACTGCGGGGCGCACAGAGCAATCGGGTGCGTTTTTGAGAATTATTGTTTTAACCAGAGGTTAATCATCGCTGCGGTTACCACGGCAACGCGGACTCGTTGAAAAGCCTGAACGTTCGAGCGAGCGAGCGACCGGTTGTCCATTAACACCAAAACAGCATGTTGCACTTTTTCTTCGTCTGTTATGAGCCTTTATGGTCTGACAGCCATGTGGGAGCCGGCTATGAAAAAACAGTCATGTGGTTTGAACTCATGCTGTACTGATTATTATCCAGATGTGTGATATGTGATAGGTAGCAGGATTTGATGCTTAGATCGATCGTTCCTATACTCTGTGGGCTGCCTGTCTTCCTCATTTTTATTTAGACATGTCTAATTCCCTGCTCAGAGTCACACACTACATGGTCGACGTCAGACTCATGCGCAGCATCCGTACTCTCCAAAATACAAACGCAGACTAGCACACGCACCCTTCGATTCCTGTAAAGCCATCAAGTTCTTCTGTTCATCAGCCACTGGTTGGCACTGGAAGTTGGGGGATAATGGGGCTGCAGTCCCCTATTATGACAAAAGTGGGTAGAGAGAGTGAAAAAAATTGAGATTAGCCGTATATAATGCAGCACTGTTGCCTCACAGCAAGAAGGTCCTGGGTTCGATCCTCAGGCGAGGCGGTCCGGGTCCTTTCTGTGCGGAGTTTGCATGTTCTCCTCTTGTCTGCGAGGGTTTCTTCCGGTCCACAGTCCAAAAACGTTCAGTCAGGTTAATTGGAGACACTGAATTGCCCAATAGGTGAATGAGTGTGAGTGTGTGTGTGTGTGTGTGTGTGTGTGTCTGCCCTGCGATGGACTGGCACCCCGTCCAGGTTGTTACTGTGTGCCTTGCGCCCATTGAAAAGCTGGGATAGGCTCCCGCACCCCCCAGCGACCCTAACTGGAAAAGTGGATAAGAAAGTGAGTGAGAATATAAGGAATTAAAAGCAATTAGGTACACCTACTTCACATTCAGTAATACAGACAAACTCTGTGGGTATACAATTACTGACTGTAGACCATCTGTTGCTTTGTGCAATCACATTTATCAATTAAAATGAACCAAATAAAGTGTTATTTGGGTGGTGGGTCATTCCCAGCACTGCAATGAGACTAGCATGGTAATGACATGGTAGTGTGTGCTGTACTGGTATGAGTGTAGCAGGTGCAGCAGTGTTGTTGGGATTTTTAAACACCTCACTGTCAATGCTGGGTGCAGATTAGAGCTCCAACCAAACATATAAAACCAGAAGAGACAAGACACCTACAACGGGTGCTAACAGGGAAGGTGTTCCTAATAAAGAGGCCAACCAGTATTTAAAAATACCTCACCACCTCACTCAAAGTCCTCACCACCAAACGCTTCTGTTCTCCTGCATGACTTTCATTCTTGATGCCTGTTTTGATGTGGATGTAAAATAGTAAACGGTAAGAAAGTCAGACAGGATGAAACAAGCAGCGAAGTCCGTGTTAAGTCTCAGAATTCTGTACTACACCTCGCCTGTTCCTGCTCTCTTCTGAAGGACGTCGTTTTCTAAGATAAACAACAGCAAAAGGAAAACCTCGCGCTCGCCCGTGTGCTCTTAATTAATGTGAGACGGGTGTAACTGCCTCTGGAGGACCAGTTTAACCTAGTGTCTGTCTGAGTAATAGCGGCCGGAGGTTCTGGAGGCTAATTAAAATGATTGACGCGCTGGAGTGGCGCGCTCGGATATATCCTGTTGCATTTATTTCCCAGAGGTGCCGCAGACAGGAAGGTTAATCCCTGTGTGTTTGTTCTGTCCAGAGTGTCACTCATCAGTATCTGTATGGTTATATATATATATATATATATATATATATATATATATATATATATATATATATATATATATATATATATATATATACAGTATATATATATATATATATATATATATATATATATATATATATATATATTATTATATTATATTATTATATTATATTATTATGGCAAGCCAAACAGGAAATATATAGCGAACACTGATATATATGGAATGAAACTCATATATATGGAATGAAAACTGATATATATATATAAAATATATCAGTTTTCATTTTATATATATCAAGTTTTATTTTATATATATTAGTTTTTATTCCATATATATCTGTTTTCATTCTATATATTTCTAGTTTCATTTGATATATATCAGTTTTCATTTTATATATTTCTAGTTTCATTTTATATATATCAAGTTTCATTATATATATATATATACAGTATATATACAGTATATATATATATATATATACAGTATATATATATATATATATATATATATATATATATATATCTAGTTTCATTTTATATATATCAGTTTTCATTTTACATATACCTGTTTTCATTCTATATATTTCTAGTTTCATTTTATATATATCAAGTTTCATTATATATATATATATACAGTATATATACAGTATATATATATATATATATACAGTATATATATATATATATCTAGTTTCATTTTATATATATCAGTTTTCATTTTATATATATCAGTTTTCATTCCATATATATCTAGTTTCGTTTTATATATATCAAGTTTCATTTTATATATATCAGTTTTCATTTTATATACTGTATATCAGTTTTCATTCCATATATATCTAGTTTCGTTTTATATATATCAAGTTTCATTTTATATATATCAGTTTTCATTTTATATGTATATCGAGTTTTATTTTTATATATATCAGTGTTTGCTATATATTTCCTGTTTGGCTTGCCATAATATATACAGTATATACACACACACACACACACACACACACACACACTAGTAGGAGCAGTTGGCACAGGACCGACCTGATTCGGGGCGTTTATTTAAGCGACTTGCTACTCTACCCTCACGCTTTACACCGACCAGGCATAACATTATGACCATTGACGGGAGAAGTGAATAACACTGATTCTCTCTTCATCACAGCACCTGTTAGTGGGGGGGATATATTAGGCAGCAAGTGAACATTTTATCCTCAAAGTTGATGTTAGAAGCAGGAAGCATGCAAGCATTTGTTCATTAATTTATTTTATTAACTAATTAATTTATCAAAGTCAGTCAAAATACACCGGGCACGAAGCTGGCATTCATCCTGAACAGCTTGTCACATAATTATAGGTCATTACACACTTACTCACACCTTAAACACTTTTAAAACAGCCAGTGCACCTTCTTTTTTGGCATTTACCCTTCACTTTTCTCCCAATCTAGTCATATCCAATTACCCTCCACTCCTGCCACACAGGCTGCATTAGTACCAGGGTTCTTCAAACAGTTTCCACACTTTTTTTAACTCTATTTATTGAGAATCCAGTTTTTTCTTTAATGAATCAGACATCCTGACCTGATTTACTCAAACATGAGTTTTGGTGTGTGCACAGATCCTGGCCAACATCATCATCTTCATCTGTGGGAACATGGCTGGCGCTTATCACAAGCACCTGATGGAACTGGCTCTGAAACAGACCTACCAGGACACGTGTAACTGCATCAAATCACCCATCAAACTGGAATTCGAGAAGCACCAGCAGGTATGAAATCGTCCTCGTGCAGCGTTAGGTGTGTACAGTACAATATTTATATTTATTTATACATATTTATTACGTATTTAAAGCTACTTACAATTATGAGGGTTAAGGGCTTTGTTCAGGGGCGCAAAGTGGCAGTTCAACTCAAATATATAATAACTGAATGTCAGGCTCACGCAACATCCATATCAAGTGTACAAGTTGTCTAATGTAATGTAATCAGGTCTGTGTGACGTCCAGAACACTGTGGCTTCTTGATTCACGATTCATGAGGCTTTTATTGTCATTTCAGTTGATTACAATTACATACTTAAATGAAAGAACACAAGAGCAAACAACACAGTAAACAACACAATAAACACAATGCAGATAAAATAAAAACAGTGTAATAAATACAAGAACCTACAATAATACAAGGAACATTTTCTGACCTTAAAAAATGAAGTGGACGGGACCAACAGACACTACAGGACCAATAAGACAAGTGTGGTGTTGGTCATTACACAGTAGTGAGGAAAAAGAATATACAGCATATTTTAATATAGGCATAGGTTTTAATATCAGCCATTATATTAAAAATAATGTGCAAAAATGCGACACTGTGCAAAAGGCCAGTGATAATAAAGTCCCTGATTAGTTATATGTATTAGTTATATGTAGTTATATATACCAAAACTGCTTTCTTTCATCTAAAAAACATAGCACGTCTACGTCCATCACTCTCCTTTTCTGCCGCCGAAACCTTGATTCATGCTTTTATTACATCCAGAATTGATTATTGCAATAGCATCCTTTATGGTACATCTAACAAAATCCTAAAAAAACTTCAGTATATCCAGAATTCAGCTGCTCGCCTCCTTACTCATACTCGCTCCCGTGATCATATTACACCTGTTCTACAAAAACTTCATTGGCTTCCCGTTGCTCAACGCATTCAATTCAAAATTCTTCTATTCACTCACAAAGCTCTCCATAATCAGGCCCCATCCTACCTCACCGACCTGCTCCATCAGCACATTCCCTCCCGTAGCCTTCGCTCTTCTGAGGCTAACCTACTGTCCATACCCTCTAGGACCAAGCACCGGACCTGGGGTGACAGGGCCTTTTCCATAGCTGCTCCATCTTTATGGAATGCTCTCCCCAAACACCTACGAGATTGTCCTGACCTGTCCAAATTCAAGTCACTTCTCAAAACTCATCTATTCAGAGTGGCATTTAACTTGTAACAACACAAAATAAATGCTTTTATTTTTGCTATTCTTTTTAATAGTTTTTATACTTAGATCACGACAGAAATGTGAAGTCCTAGATCCTAAAACTTGTAAAGTTTTCAGTTTCCTGATTGCATGTAAATCTGTCCTGTTTCTGTCTAATTTTAAGAAATTGTTCTATATTTGTTGTTCTCTCTCATAATTTAGCTAATTTTTAATGAACTGTCTTATGCTGCTCTCTTTGTTTTTATCTTAATTATTCTTGATGTTGATGTACTATTTTGATTTTGTACTATGATTTGTATGGTGTATGTACGTATTTGTTTTGATTATTTGTCTTATGTAAAGCGTCTTTGAGTATCTTGAAAAGCGCTATATAAATAAAATGTATTATTATTATTATTATTATATGTATTATTAAATATGTCAGAGACTTTAATTCTGATTAATGGAGTATATAATATCGAATTTATGTGTTAAATAATTGTAAACAGAATAGAAAGGATCATTAAGGCAGGTATATGTAAGCCTATGCAAAAGTTAGGTGGGTCCGAGACATAGACACAACTAGAATTTTATTACCCTTCGATATGGGATGGACTTGCGTCAAAACATCTTAACTTTATAACACCATTTAACGTCGCTCACAGGAAACGGGTGTGTTCCGATTGGTCAATATCAAGGACAGCCGACACCAACCAGATCCATCATGCACAATAAAATTGGAGTAATGGATGTTCAAATGATGTTGTGAGTCTTCAGTAAACACACTAAATCCCACTTAAAAAATTAGGACTTAGGACAAAGATCTAGGTTAAAGAAATGAGCTTAAAACCAAACCGAATAAGCACTTACACCCCTGTGCATGTATTATGTTCCAAACGTCACACACACTGGTGTTTATTTTTAGCTTTCCTACAGTGCAGTTATGGTCAGCAGGTCTCCATCACAAACACACACACACACACACACACACACATTACGGTAGCTTTTAGTTTGTCGAGCTTTGATGTTGGACAGTAATTACCAGTAAGATGGATGGCAGCACGCGGCTCAGCACTCAGTAGTTACTGGAGGCAGCAGCGTGGCCCGGTGTGATGGCATTTTTACTGAACATTAACAGCAGAGCCAGACGCTGCCCTGCTTTACTGGACACTCACTTCATTTATCTCTGCCGGCTTAATTACTCCCACTAAGGCACCGTTTAAAAGGACGGAGCCCCGAATATTTATCTCTCATTTATTTATTCCATTTTGACGTTTTTTCCCATTTGTCATTTACATACATTTTAGTTCTGCAAAGCTAATTATGGACCAAATACAACATTAAAATACTCAGCAGACTTTAACAGTAAATGTTTTATATTAAAGAGCTCAGACTGCTTTAACAGAAAGCAATCATATGTTTTTAACAATTCAAGTTTCTTATTAATCCATCCATCCATCTCTCAGCCTGTGTCTCTATTAGTCTGTCATTCCACCCATCCATCCATCCATCCACTAATTCATCCATCCATCCATCCATCCATCCACTAATTCATCCATCCATCCATCCATCCACTAATTTATCCATCCATTTATCCATCTATCCACTAATTCATCCATCCATCCATCCACTAATTCATCCATCCATCCATCCATCCACTAATTCATCCATCCATCCATCCATCCATCCACTAATTTATCCATCCATTTATCCATCTATCCACTAATTCATCCATCCATCCATCCACTAATTTATCTATGCATCCAACCAAGCCTTCTCTCTGTCAGCCGGTGTCTCTGTTTATTAGTCTGTCATTTCATCCATTCATCCATCCATCTTCTAATTCATCCATCCATCTACTAATTTATCCATCCATTTACTAATTTATCCATCCATCTACTAATTCATCCATCCATCTACTAATTTATCCATCCATCTATCCAACCATTAATCCACTAATCCAACCATCCATCCAACCAGTCCTACAGTTCATCCAATGATCCATCCATTTGTAATCCATGTTGTGTTATTATAATTTATGCATATTGTTTATCTAATTACTTTACTATATGCAGTAAATGTAACATGAGCTTTGTCATAAGTACAGTTTAAAATGGTTTGGTAAAAAAAATGAAATGTGATTGGGTTTTTTTAAATTCAAGTGGGTATAAACGTTTTTGTCAGACTACAAACTTGGCTAATGAAATACATCTGGGGTAACTTTAAGATTATATATATATATATATATATATATATATATATATATATATATATATATATATATATATATATTTAACTCATCCACATTCCACATTCCTTTGCCGTTTGATCTACAGGAGCGTCTCTTACTATCGCTGCTCCCCGCTCACATCGCCCGAGTGATGAAGGCCGAGATTATCCAGAGACTCAAGGGTCCCAACGGCGGCCAGGCCGAGAATACCAACAACTTCCACAACCTCTACGTACAGAGACACACTAATGTGAGGTATGAGTCTGACCTACAGGGCTTAAATAAGCAAATACGTCAATTTAACTTAATAAAAAAATACAATAAATAAAAGAAGATAAAATCAACCCCCAAAATAAAAGGAGATTGAGGGCATGTATATATTTTTTATTTTAATAAAACATATTTAGAACCACATGTCTGTTTGTTTGTTTACTATTTGCATATAAACTGTACAGAATCAGCACAAGTGGGTTTTTTATAGCTGATTAAATCTGGAGCAGAGCAGTAAAGAAGGACGCGGAGCTAAATAACATCAAAGCAAGTAGCTCAGATCTGCTGCACTGAGGTCCACATACTTCAGCTCTCTACACCCCCCCAAAAAATACAAAGATTACTGAAGCAATTCCCCGAAGACCCGCTCATTGTGCAGAAGGACAGGAAATCCTTTCCGGGTTTTTTGAAGTAATATTTTTCTCCGCTTCAAAGCTTCAGAGATTCTGTCTGGAGAATGTTTTTTATCATGTTGAGAGCATGTCGAGGATACAGTCGAGGATACAGCCGAGGATACAGCCGACGATACAGTCGAGGATACAGTCGAGGATACAGTCGAGGATACAGCCGAGGATACAGCACAGTCGAGGATACAGACGAGGATACAGCCGAGGATACAGTCGAGGATACAGCACAGTCGAGGATACAGCCGAGGATACAGCCGAGGATGCAGTCGAGGATACAGCACAGTCGAGGATACAGCCGAGGATACAGCCGAGGATACAGCCGAGGATACAGCCGAGGATACAGTCGAGGATACAGTCGAGGATACAGTCGAGGATACAGCACAGTCGAGGATACAGTCGAGGATACAGACGAGGATACAGACGAGGATACAGCCGAGGATACAGTCGAGGATACAGCACAGTCGAGGATACAGACGAGGATACAGACGAGGATACAGACGAGGATACAGCCGAGGATACAGCCGAGGATACAGCCGAGGAAACAGCCGAGGATACAGTCGAGGATACAGCACAGTCGAGGATACAGCCGAGGATACAACCGAGGATACAGTCGAGGATACAGCACAGTCGAGGATACAGCCGAGGATACAGGCGAGCATACAGTCGAGGATACAGCCGAGGATACAGTCGAGGATACAGCCGAGGATACAGTCGAGGATACAGCCGAGGATACAGCCGAGGATACAGTACAGTCGAGGATACAGCCGAGGATACAGTCGAGGATACAGCACAGCCGAGGATACAGCCGAGGATACAGGCGAGGATACAGTCGAGGATACAGTACAGTCGAGGATACAGCCGAGGATACAGGCAAGCATACAATCGAGGATACAGTCCAGGATACAGCCGACGATACAGTGCTCGTCATTATGAGCAAACCTCAAACCTCCTAAAACCTTCCTAAACACACAAACTTTCAGAACAACCCCAAACCTTCAGAACCACCCAAACCCTCCAAACCTTTCAAACCTCTAGAACTTCCGAAAGCTCATGAAGAACCCAAACCACCTGAACCTTCAGAACTTCCGAATCTTTAGAACCATCCAAATCTTCAGAACCACCTAAATCAAACTTTCAAAACCTCCTGTACCTCCAGAACCTCCTACAGTCGAGGATACAGCACAGTCGAGGATACAGTCGAGGATACAGCCGAGGATACAGACGAGGATACAGCCGAGGAAACAGCCGAGGATACAGTCGAGGATACAGCACAGTCGAGGATACAGCCGAGGATACAGCCGAGGATACAGTCGAGGATACAGCACAGTCGAGGATACAGCCGAGGATACAGGCGAGCATACAGTCGAGGATACAGCCGAGGATACAGTCGAGGATACAGTCGAGGATACAGCCGAGGATACAGTCGAGGATACAGCCGAGGATACAGCCGAGGATACAGTACAGTCGAGGATACAGCCGAGGATACAGCCGAGGATACAGTCGAGGATACAGCACAGCCGAGGATACAGCCGAGGATACAGGCGAGGATACAGTCGAGGATACAGTACAGTCGAGGATACAGCCGAGGATACAGCCGAGGATACAGCACAGTCGAGGATACAGCCGAGGATACAGGCGAGCATACAGTCGAGGATACAGCCGAGGATACAGGCAAGCATACAGTCGAGGATACAGTCCAGGATACAGCCGACGATACAGTGCTCGTCATTATGAGCAAACCTCAAACCTCCTAAAACCTTCCTAAACACACAAACTTTCAGAACAACCCCAAACCTTCAGAACCACCCAAACCACCCAAACCACCCAAACCCTCCAAACCTTTCAAACCTCTAGAACTTCCGAAAGCTCATGAAGAACCCAAACCACCTGAACCTTCAGAACTTCCGAATCTTTAGAACCATCCAAATCTTCAGAACCACCTAAATCAAACTTTCAAAACCTCCTGTACCTCCAGAACCTCCTAAAACCTTCGTAAACACACACAAACTTTTAGAACCACGCTGGACCACCCAAACCTCCTGAACCTCTTAGGACCAGCGTCTTAGACTGTGACATGTGGATTCTACTGAGATGAATTAATTCTACAATATTCTACTGGTTATAATTTGAAGTCAAATGTTTACAGGCTCTTGCTAGGGACATTTTTGGATTTACAAACATATTCAGACCTTTTCTTCAGTACTTCGTGGAAGCTTCTACAATTACACGTCTAAGTTGTCTTGAATTCATTTCTAAGTTTTGCACATGTGAATTTGGGCGATTTATCCCATCTTCATTTGGAATTCTAGATTGTATATTTATTTATTCATTTATTTTTGGCAGCATTCTGTATGCAGACATTGTTGGGTTTACACGATTGGCCAGTGACTGCTCTCCAGGAGAACTGGTGCACATGCTCAATGAGCTCTTTGGGAAGTTTGATCAGATCGCCAAGGTAACGTCCACTAAGAACAAAGGAATGAGTATCTTCTGCTGTGTGTAGTGATGGTGTCTGATCTAAATGTTCTGGTTTCTTCTAGGATAACGACTGTATGAGGATAAAGATATTAGGAGACTGTTATTACTGTGTATCAGGACTGCCCGAACCTTTACCCGATCATGCCAAGAACTGCGTTAAGATGGGACTGGATATGTGTGAGGCCATCGAGTAATACACCATCATCTGTCTATCTCTACCTTTCTCTGTCTGTGTGTCCATCACTGATGAGTTCATTTAACCAAATATAAAGACTTTTCATACTTCTTTATCCTGGTCAGGGTCATGGCAGGTCCAGTTCCTGCAGAAATACTTTGTGCAAGACAGGAATACCCTGTACAGGGTAGCAATCCATCGCAGGACCCCCCTTCCCCAACCCACAATCCCCAAACAACCTCCTCGGACAAAGCCAATCACTTCTGAGAGAACGCACGACCGGTCCAATGCACCTCTGAGATTCAAACTAGGATCGTATTGGTTGTGGGTTGGTGTAATAGAACAGAAACGAGCGCAGACCCATTAATACGGCTAAAATTAATATTTTATATTTTGTAGAATAGTTTAGATGGTGGGCGGCACGGTGGCTCGGTGGGTAGCACTGACGCCTCACAGTAAGAAGATCCTGGGTTCGATTCCCAGGTGGGGCTGTCCGGGTCCTTTCTGTGTGGAGTTTGCATGTTCTCCCCGTGTCTGCGTGGGTTTCCTCTGGGAGCTCCCGTTTCCTCCCACAGTCCAAAAACATGCAGTCAGGTTAATTGGAGACACTAAATTGCCCTATAGGTGAATGTGTGTGTGTGTGTGTGTGTCTGCCCTGCGATAGACTGGCGCCCCGTCCAGGGTGTTACTGTGTGCCTTGCGCCCATTGAAAAGCTGGGATAGGCTCCAGCACCCTCCAGCGGCCCTAATTGTATAAGCGGTTAAGAAAGTGAGTAAGTGAGTGCGTTTAGATGGTCACTTCTGGTTCAGGCGTTTGGTCAATGACCTTGACCATCTAAAAAAATCACAGCATAAGATACCAGCACAGATGAACTAAAACATTTGAACCACCAGCCTGAGCTGGCAAAACAACTCTGACCTACCAAGACATGGACTCCACAAGACATATGAAAGAGTCCGGTGGTATCTTGGTCCAGGACATTACCAGCATCTCCTTCTGTACATTGTTAGGTGGATCATCCTATGGTGCACACATGGTGCTCAGATGTCCAGTTCTGATGCCTGCATGCCAGTGATAGCTCAGTGGTTAAGGTACTGGACTAGTAAACAGAAGGTTGCCAGTTCAAGCCCCGCCACCACCAAGTTGCCACTGTTGGGTCCCTGAGCAAGGCCCTTAACCCTCAATTGCTCATTGTGTAAGTCGCTTTGGATAAAAGCATCTGCTAAATGCTGAAAATGTAAATGTAAATGCATGCCCCTCGTAGTTGCTTTCGATGGTGGATAGGACTTAGTGTGGGCACTTTGACTGGCCTGCGAGTACGCAGCGGTCCATGGCCTGTCCTTTCTTCGACCGCCGTCTGTGGGTACTCGACACAGCTACATTTGCTGTTTGTAGGATATTTGGAAACCTGGTCATAAACAAACATTTGACTTTCATCAAAGTCACAGCCAGAGCTGCACAAAATGAGTGTGTTCCTGACCCTAACATCTTTGGGATGAACTGGAATGTCGATTTAAAAATTACGCCAAATCAAACATGAATTGTCCAGCACCAGCACATTATGAGTCTACTGTATATATTAGCTTTATGATTCTACAGCAGTTTTCTCATTTCAGGAAGGTAAGAGACGCCACGGGCGTGGACATAAACATGCGTGTCGGCGTGCACTCCGGCAACGTTCTGTGCGGCGTTATCGGCCTCCAGAAGTGGCAGTACGACGTGTGGTCGCATGACGTCACCCTGGCCAATCACATGGAGGCCGGAGGTGTACCCGGGTGAGCCGCTTTTACCTTTTTACCCTCTCTTCGTTGCCTGTGTTTTCACATTCGTGATTAATGCTTTGAAAGCTGTGAGAGCTCTTCACGCTCCTCCAAACACACAGTGGAGGGCCGCGTGAATGGTGCTCACGGCCGACGATGATGTTTTCTGTTCAGCGGGGAGACAATAAAAGCCGCTCGGTGTTTTTAATCATCTGTGTGTTTACGGTCCTCTGTGTGGGCTGCAGGAAGGGATGTCATGTTTCTCGTGCGTGTGTTGTTACTGAAGTGGTGTGTTATCGGCGTGTCATTCTGTCCTGTCCGTCCTCTGCAGACGGGTTCACATCTCCTCTGTGACACTGGAACATTTAAAGGGCGCCTACAAAGTGGAGGCGGGGGATGGACAGAGCCGAGACTCTTACCTGAAAGAGCACGGTATTGTCACGTACCTCGTCATTAACCCGAAGGTACCGCATCACAGGAACACAATTCTATACAGTTAACACGGCACCAGCCGGCTCTGTTTGTGCTAGGTTCTCCACAGTGTTTGTTTACAGCTCATCATAAAAGCCTAAAGTATGAATTAGTGTTCGGAACAGTAGGAGGATCTCAGCTGTCCAAAAATCAGGGGGTGGAATAGTAATAGGTAAAAAGTGATGCAGTCACATACGATTTTGCACCTTCTGTGTTGGATAGACCGGCGCTATTGGCACTGTTATGTAAGAAGATTGTGTTATAAATGTAACTGGATCAAATAACCTACGAGAAATATTACCTACGCGTAACCTAATTACGTTCTCATTCATTCAGGTGTCTGGGGCTTATTTATGAATAATAATTCTATCATCTGCATCATCAGTGTTGCACTATAACCTGGGGATCAGTTATAAACTAAATGTGTATTTATACAATTATCTATAGCATGTGGTTAAAACCACACTCACTGTCCATTTTATCAGCTCCACTTACCATATAGAAGCACTTTGTAGTTCTACAATTACTGACTGTAGTCCATCTGTTTCTCTGTGTGCTTTGTTAGCCCCCTTTCATGCTGTTCTTCAATGGTCAGGACCCCCACAGGACCACCACAGAGCAGGTATTATTTAGGTGCTGGATCATTCTCAGCACTGCAGTGACACTGACATGGTGGTGGTGTGTTAGTGTGTGTTGTGCTGGTATGAGTGGATCAGACACAGCAGCGCTGCTGGAGTTTTTAAACACCTCACTGTCACTGCTGGACTGAGAATAGTCCACCAACCAGAAACATCCAGCCAACAGCGCCCCGTGGGCAGCGTCCTGTGTCCACTGATGAAGGTCTAGATGACCGACTCAAACAGCAGCAATAGATGAGCGATCGTCTCTGACTTTACATCTACAAGGTGGACCAACTAGGTAGGAGTGTCTAATAGAGTGGACAGTGAGTGGACACGGTGTTTAAAAACTCCAGCAGCGCTGCTGTGTCTGATCCACTCATACCAGCACAACACACACTAACACACCACCACCATATCAGTGTCACTGCAGTGCTAAGAATGATCCACCACCTAAATAAGTGGATTGGTGAGTGTGTTACCATCAGACAAACAGATATGATTACTACAGTGATCGTGGAGGATCGTCCTCCTCTACAGACGTTCACTTTAAAGTGGGTCTATTTACAGTGCCACTTGGCACAACAGTAAACGTAACTGTGCCAACTCTTGACTGCTAGTTTTTTTAGAAGTGTAGATGTGCGTGGGTTTTCTCTCTGCCCACAGATACCACTCTGCTTCCAACATGAAACTCTGTACCTGTTCTTCCGGTCGTATTATTTGGCTTGACGTGAAATAACTCAGATGCTTGTTGGACCTTAAACCTTAGGACCTTAGATTTTGTCTGTTGTTAAGCTGTTGTTAAATGTTTCACAGTCAGAACAGCAAAAACAGAAAAAATCGCTAATATTTAATGTTTTACGTTGTGGATCTTTAATTTCTATTATTGCTGTAAACAATTTGAAATTTCGACTCAGGTAAGAATAAATGTTTCTATTGTACCTCATTTCATTTCATGTCCACTGTACAGGCAGAATGGAGCAGCCCGCAGCTGCACTGCCGCCCCCGTCCCATTCTCGACGGGCCGAAGATGAGGGCGTCCGTGCGTATGACTCAGTACCTGGAGTCGTGGGGGGCGGCCAAGCCCTTCGCCAACCTGCACCACCGCGACAGCATGACCAACGAGAACGGCAAGATCAACACGCATGTAAGTAGCACCAGTGGCGGTTCCTGCCAGATCTCTCAGGGGGGGCAATTGTTGCGATGATGGCCAAGGTGACCCGTTCAATGGGTAAATTAAAGCTTAAATAATTAAAATTAACATCTTAAGTCATCTGTCAGTTTGCCCTCACAAATAACTTTGAACATGGAGAGAGAGCAGCTTTACCATTAATCATAAAATTAAGTAAAGCCTTCACACTAACAATTCAATTCAGTTTTCATCAGATAGCATTTTATTTTAGGTGCAGCAGATCCTGAGGTAATAGTAGTCATGCTGCTCCAATTATCGCTACACCAGGTTACGTGTGACGCAAGCACGTAAGTGCGAGCCCTCCTGGAACCCATACAGATTGTATTGCAGTGCCTTAATATGAGAGTCTATCAGAGCGAATCAGATTGAAATCGCCCAAAAGGGGCGGTACTGGTGGAACATAACTCGGCGCTGATTGGACTATGACATTCAGAGGCAAGACAGACTGTCCAGAACAGTCACAGCTAGTTTAACACTGGTTGAATGTGATAGAAAAATTTATTCCCTTTCGCCCTTTGGTGGTGCGTCGCCCGATCGCCCTAAGGAAGGAGCCGCCCATGGGTAGCACAGAGCACAGGGGTTCGCCACTCGGGTATTTGGCTCCCAAAACGTGGCCTGTGTTTCCTGATGAACGAGACACCAGTAAACAAACCTTCTGAAATAAATAGAGCAAATCCCAAACCATCTCTCCAGACCGAAAGTATGTGGACACCTGGCCATGAGCTGGTTCCAAAACCCTGAGCACTAACACGGTCATGTCCACTGTTCATCAGGTACTGATGTCGGACGAGAAGGTTTGGCTTATAATGTACTTTCCAATTCAACCCGAAGGTGTTGAATAGGGTTGAGGTCAGAGCTCTGTGCAGGCCGCTGGATTTCCTCTGCACCAAACTCATCAAACCATGTGGTTATGCGCCCAGAATGCCTTTTATACACCAGTTAGTAATGGGTGTGGCTGAAACACCTGAACTCAATAGTTCCACACACTGTCCACACACTTCCTTTTGTCAGAAAATGTGCTTCATTTCATGAACCTCGTTTAACAAAAATCACAGATTTCACTTATTTTTAAAGAAAAGAGTCACATTTCATGGCGGTCATTAAATTACACTCATATATTAAATTATAGAATCAATGGAAGCTACAATACACAGCACAGCGACCTTAACGGTTGAATGTGAAGCTAGAACATCCAGCGACGGTCTCAAAGACAAAAATTCTCGTCAAGATGTGCGTCCACAGAATTGGTTGTTAGTTTTCCAAACTCAGTGTTTTTAGCTGCTTTAGATTTTAACATCTTGGACATTTTGACTAACCGATTGCTAACTGAATTGCCGTAGGATTGCAAATTAACCAGTAAACGTGAGACACTTGAACACT
The DNA here is from genome assembly GCF_030014385.1 of Trichomycterus rosablanca. Taxonomy (NCBI): domain Eukaryota; kingdom Metazoa; phylum Chordata; class Actinopteri; order Siluriformes; family Trichomycteridae; genus Trichomycterus; species Trichomycterus rosablanca. The sequence goes on along the minus strand of NC_085989.1, from coordinate 2,717,120 downwards.
GCACAATGAGAAACGTTAAATCACTAGAAGAGTTCACACTGGTTCACAATCATTCACATGTTTTGTAAACCTCTGGTACCTTTTTATATCTGGTTTTGGTTATACTGGTTATATTGGGTTTTTTTCTTTCTTTTTAGGATGTGCCGATGGGTCACTATCATTTTCAGGGAAGATCAGAAAGGTCAGTTTCTCTCAGCATCAGCAAGAAACTTGTCGTTCGCTTCCATCTGTCCTTCTCCAACCTTCTGAAAGTCATTCACACGTCATGCTTCTTTCACTCAGAACAAAATCTCAGAAGAAGAGGTTCGAAGAGGAGCTGAATGAAAGAATGATTCGCACAATCGACGGCATCAACGCACAAAAGTGAGTGGCCCCGCTGTTCTCTTCTGGAGCTTTATATAAAAGAAGCTTTTCATGGAGCACTGGCTTCTCTTAAGTGAGGAGTAAAGAGCAGATTGGGTGTTTTTACAGGCTGATGTAAAGCTTCTGTAGTTACTGTTAATCACGCTGTGTATGAATAAATGCAAACGCTCACTCACTCCTTCATCGTCTCTCCTGTCAGACAGTGGCTGAAGTCGGAGGACATTCAGAGGATTTCTCTGTTCTTTCACAACAAGACTCTGGAGAAAGAGGTACGTGATGGGCAACTAGGGGTGTAGATTTATATACGAGGGATCTTCAAAAAGTTTCAGCACTTTTATATCTTGGTTATAAGCGGTGAGGGTGGGAGGAGGAGTAATCGGTCGTGTCTGAGTGACTGAGAGACGCTTATAGTCCGGATTTAGCGCCATCTGATTTCCAACTCCTTGTTTCTACACTCACTGTCCATTTTATCAGCTCCACTTACTCTTTCTCTACATACTTTGTTAGCCCCCTTTCATGCTGTTCTTCAATGTCAGTTCAGGTCAGGACCCCCCACAGGACCCCCACAGAGCACGTATTATTTAGGTGGTGAATCATTCTCAGCACTGCAGTGACACTGACATGGTGGTGGTGTGTTAGTGTGTGTTGTGCTGGTATGAGTGGATCAGACACAGCAGTGCTGCTGGAGTTTTTAAATACTGTGCCCACTCACTGTCCACTCTATTAGACACTCCTACCTAGTTGGTCCACCTTGTAGATGTAAAGTCAGAGACGATCGCTCATCTATTGCTGCTGTTTGAGTCGGTCATCTTCTAGACCTTCAACAGTGGTCACAGGACGCTGCCCACGGGACGCTGTTGGCTGGATATTTTTGGTTGGTGGACTATTCTCAGTCCAGCAGTGACAGTGAGGGGTTTAAAAACTTCAGCAGCGCTGCTGTGTCTGATCCACTCATACCAGCACAACACACACTAACACACCACCACCATGTCAGTGTCACTGCAGTGCTGAGAATGATCCACCACCTAAATAATACCTGCTCTGTGGGGGTCCTGTGGGGGTCCTGACCATTGAAGAACAGCATGAAAGGGAGCTAACAAAGCATGCAGAGAAACAGATGGACTACAGTCAGTAATTGTAGAGCTACAAAGTGCTTCTATATGGTAAGTGGAGCTGATAAAAGGGACAGTAAGTGTAGAAACAAGGAGGTGGTTTTAATGTTATGGCTGATCATATATATATACAGCTTGAACAACAGTTCAATCTATATAGTTTGTGCATGTATGTATAAGTAATGTAGCTGTGTTAGGTAATGATGTAGAATTGCTCTGTCACTGTAAACGAGTGGGAGTTTTCAAGCAGACCTTTTAAAGTCAAACATTTTTATCTAATGGCTTCCGAATGCCGTCAGCCATCCTGAGTTTGGTTCAGATGTGACAGATTAGATGGAAATAAAGTGTGAAGAAACAGATAAATGTTTGGCTGGCATCCTTTAGCTTCACTGCAAATCATACGAAGTTATTCTGGACAACAGTCTGAACAATATACTGCAGGAATGTATTTCAGAACACAATACCCTCATCCACACAGCACGGGGGTTACTGAATGACTTGATGAGTGTAAAAATGGGATGTAAATCTTAACATTCGTTCTGGATTTGTGTGCCAGCCAGTTCTCTCCACCAGCATCATCAAAACATTCATTACGATGAAGGATTTGGCAGACGGCAGTTCCAGCTGTCCAGAGACGTAAAACATCGTTATAAATCTGTTCTGCAGGCGGTGCCTCATTCCACATCATTTTATCTTTTATTCTGTCTATATAGTACAGAGCCACAACTCTGCCTGCCTTCAAGTACTACGTCACCTGTGCCTGCTTCATCTTCTTCTGTATCTTCATCATCCAAGTTTTAGTTTTACCCAAGTAAGTAACAACAGCTATTCATTCTCTACTACTTTACTAGTATAAACAGGGTAAACAGCAGCTATTCACTCTGTACTACAATGACTATTCACTTTGTGCTACTTTACAAGCATAAACATTATAAACAACAGCTATTCACTCTGTACTACTTTACTAGTATAAACAGTGTAAACAGCAGCTGTTCACTCTGTACTACAACAGCTATTCACTCTGTACTACTTTACAAGCATAAACACTATAAACAACAGCTATTCACTCTGTACCAGAGATGGAGACTCGAGTACGAGTTGCACGTAAGTCACAGAGTCGACTCGGACTTGTTTCAAATGACTCGGACTCAACTCATGACTCGCAAAAAATGACTCGTAAACAACAAGAGTCCCTAGCATCAGCATGGTGTGACAATTATATGTGTGACAATATATATATATTCTGCTCTCTAATAACGCTTCAGCTCTTAACCTGCAACGCACGCAATGGGTAACGTAGCCAACTTCCGGTGTAGTGATGAAGCGTAGCTCCCTACTCCCTACACAGTTTGAAGTTCACTTCATTTGAACATTTTCATCACCTTTGGATTGGAATCACTTAAAATGGTGGAATACCCTACGTAGTGCACTTCACAGGAACAGCTGGGGTGAATGGAACGCTCCTACAGAATTGCCGCTAATGGTTAAAAGAGACCTTTCTGAACCAATCAGAGCTTCTGATTGTAATTGTTAGTATGAAATGCTGTTATTTGCATTTATTCAGTTTGCCTCACACAGATGACGTGGTAATGAAACGCTCGATCGGCTTTCTAACGAGTTCGTGTTTTACTTCACAACTGGGAAAAGTTTGAAGGTTTTTAATTATAAGCACATTTACAAAATAACGGATTCTATTCCTAATGGGACACGGTTATAAATATAATAGCGTCTGGAAGAACAGAAGCTAAGGTAAGCAGCGGTTATGATGTTTTTGCTGTGTTTTGGATTTTGGCCACTGTGCCGTGATTTATTTTTGCAATGAAAACTAAACGTATCAGTTGAAGCTTTTAACTGGAACCTTCTTGTTACAGGAATTACATTCATTTACACAATGAGGAGGAAAGTAAAGGCATGAAGTAAAACGGCTAAATACACTCGCTAATCTGTTGTTGTTTTTATCTGAACTTACAGATTATTTGTTTATTTCTAAAACATCTATGCTACATTTCCGATATATGTTTTGTGTAGATTATATTGACTCATGACTTGACTCGGACTCTAGCCTAAAGACTCGTGACTCGACTCAGATCTCTGCTCTATACTACTTTACAAGCATAAGCAGTATAAACCAGCAATCCCCAACCTTATTTGCACCATGGACCAGTTTCATATAAGATATAATTTCACAGAACGGCAAGGGCGGGGGGATTTAAAATAGAATAACAGTAGTACTTACAAATGATGGAAAATCAGTGGGAACCCTGAGCTTTTTTTACTGCAATGAGACGCTCCCACCTAGTGGTGATATGTGACAATAACACCCAAAGTGTAATGGAAATGGAAGCTGTGTTTTCATTTAATTATTTTCTGTGCGGCCCGCTAATAAATGACGCACCGGTCCGTGGCCCGGTGGTTGGGGACCACTGGTATAAACAACAGCTATTTACTCTGTACTACTTTACAAGCATAAACACATGCTTGTTTACCCGGGTCTTACCTCTCAGTTTACCGGGTCTGTATTACGTTTAAATGCACTTCATGAGTCAAATGAGTAAAATGAGTCAAAGGCAAATACCAGGATGTTTGACACTTCATCATCATCATCATTACGTTTATTTATATCATTTTTAAAGAGGCAGCAGATAGGGAACTTAGGAATTAGGACTTAAGCTTCAGCGTCTGAGAGAGAAGAATGGAAACGTTAACCAGTGCAGAAAAGATCAATGTGTGACGGAGACGGACGAGCGATATTTTATGTGCCGAGTCATCGTTTACACGAGCTGTTCTTCTGTCAAGCATTAGTGGTCCTACTTCTGAAAGCACTCATTGATTTTTCTCGGTAATGCGTGTTCACTTCCTGACCCGCTCTCTTTATATGCGTTTTATAGCACCGTGACATTTTCTATAATTATAGCTGGATACATAAAGCCCACGTTTATGTCTTTTATTCCATTTATTTCTTTATTTTTATTAGGAATCCGGTAACAATCAGCCTAGATCGTGACAGCAGACAACGAACAAATAGATTTTTAGGTCTGAAGGGACGAAATTTAAATGTACAAAAAATATAATGTTCCCTGCCATCCAGCTGGGCGGCTACACGGACAACGATCGGCTGCTGTTCACACATGGTAGGAAGCCGGACCAGGGCTCCTCATTATGACCTCCGCTGGCTGGTTGACGTTGTCTGCACAGAGTCTAGGAATAATGCATTGATCAGGGTGTGTCTCTCTGTACACAAGGCTGATCCGTGCAGGTGAAAGGAGGCAGTCGGTACTGCACACGTGTCGGAGGAGGCGTGTGTCAGTTGCGAAGCTCCTCAGGCACACTCCTAACTCTTGTTAGGCAACAGCCCTACTACTCTTGAGTAGTAAGGCTGTTGCAGGTTCAAGGTTAGGCACTTTATATTCATTCCAAGGCTTGATATCCCCAGTGGAACGTAGCACCAGTTTGGAAGCAACAGAAGCAAACTTTGGAGACCATACATGTCTTACTGGGTTGCTGGGATGACTGGAAAATTTGCTTTATGGCTAAACTGTTCCAATCATTGGGAGTGGCATCACTGTGGCGTAGTAGGTAGCACTGTAGCCTCACAGCAAGAAGGGCTGGGTCCTTTCTGTGTGGAGTTTGCATGTTCTCCCTGAATCCTCGGGGTTTCCTCCAGGTTTTCCTGTTTCCCCCCAAAAAGTCCAAAGACGTGCAGTCAAACTAAACGAAGCTACAAAAATGTCCCTAGATGTGAATGTGTGTGTGAATGTGTGTGTCTGCTCTGTGTTTCCTGCCTTTCACCCCATAAATCAGACCCACTGTGACCCTGACCAGGATATAGCAGTGGTAAAACAGACTGACAGATTGAGTGTAAAAGCATGAATTCCGGTAGAATCTGTTTAATAACCGAGTGTTTTCTCTCATACAGAACCACTGCGCTCGGTGTGTCGTTCGGGACCACCTTCCTGTTGCTGACTCTGATTCTCATCGTGTGTTTTGCTGGACATATACTGGTGAGTCCAGTCTTATTATTTTTAAACGTTGTGTTAATTAAATCTCAGTTTTTGTCAACGTGAGTCAATAAAAATACATGAAACCATGGACGAACACATGGACGAGCTTTAGTGGGTTGGGTTTTTGTTTTTGTCACAAGCATCTATACACCGCTTCTTTTCACCTGCACTAGGCGGGATCACATGGAGATCCGTATCATGCATGGAGAGTCACACACTGATCCCCATTATCCCCTGTCTCTGTGCACCACCATCGACCAGCCAGCAGGGGTCATAATTGCAGAAGTTATGAGGTTTAAAACAATAGCTCTAGATCTCTGCCTTCTGGGTATTTAGGTGAAGCTAGGGGGTAATACTTTATGTGTTTTTTTTATGTTACTTTATGTTAACATTTTACTGTTTCTTATAAGCTGTGTCGTATTTCTGGATGTTTTTTGCTCAGAGGCTGAGAAGCTTATTGTAGAAAATCAGTACTAAATGAATCAGATTCTGTCCTAACAAGCGCTGAACTTGGACAGAGTGGAACCTGTGGCTTGTTAGTAATAAAAAAAAAACATCATATGAAGGTCAGTCGCGTTTTCCTTCAGGTTTTTGTGGGAATAAGACGAGTACAGGGACGATCCTCTAAACAAAAGGACATTTGGAGGGAACAAGGTCATCGACTTCTCTAATAGTGTTTTTAAGTTGCTCACGGTCGTAAGAGCGACAGAGGTTTTCAGAGCGCATCTACTAAATCAAAGTAAAAGGACATTTAGAGAAGATGCTATTAGAATTAAAATGTTTGACCATGAAGTTTTTCATTTTTATGGGGCGGGTAATAATTGGTCAAACAAGGTGGGCAAAATGGATTAAAGTAGGACTCTAAGTGCACAGCCGTGTGTAAATAGTGGACGTAAATTTAATAACATAACATTCATTCACAGTTAATTCAGACTGGGACATTGGCTCGTGTTCTGGGGGTTCAAATCCCGGGCTGGCCTCACAAACACAGGGATCAATTGAAAGGTTGAGAGTTTGAATCCAGGTTCTGCCATGCAGCCACTGTTGGGCCCTTGAGCAAGACCCTTAACCCTCTCATAAAGTGCCTGACCCTGAGGTCTGACCTTATAAGTTTTCATTGTACTGCATCTGTATATATGACACAGGCATTATTTCTTAGGGCAGTTGTAGCCTAGTGGTTAAGGTACTGGTCCAGGCTGCCAAGTTGCCACTGTTGGGCCCTTGAGCAAGGCCCCTTACCCTCAATTGCTTAGATTGTATACTGCCACAATTGTGATAAAAGCATCCACTAAATGCCGAAAATGTAAATGTAAACACAGAAGGCACATGGTGTTACTGCTGTGAAGACACACATCATCCTCAGTGCACTCGTAGTGCAGGTCCCGAGCCCTGACAAATAGGAGGGTTGCGCCAGGAAGAGCGTCCAGCGTAAAATATACTGATTAATAAGCCATCGTGGCACCCCAAAAGAATCATTCATTCAATTCCTTATGTTATTTATTTATTTATTAGGATTTTAACCTCGTGTTTTACACACTTGGGTTACATTCATGACAGGAACGATAGTTACTGCTTACACATGATTCATCAGTTCAAGTTTAATATCAAACACAGTCATGGACAATTTTGCATCTCCAGTTTACCTCACTTGCATGATTGTGGACTGTCGGAGGAAACCCACACAGACACGGGGAGAACATGCAAACTTTACACAGAAAGGACCCGGGCCACTCCACCTGGGGATCGAACCCACCGAGCCACCGTGCTGCCCCTACTGGCAGCAAAACGTTCTCTGTGTATAATACCACCACCACCACCATGCTTGACAGTAGGTGCAGTGATGTTAGGTTTAAATGGCTTACTTTTTCTATTCCAAACATACTTCTATCTATTAGCGTTTGTTTCATCTGCCCACAAAACTTTTCTCTGAGGGCTTTTTCTTTGTCCATGTTGTCAGCAACAAAGGGCTTCATTCTGCATGTGGTAAGGTAAAACTCACTTGACTGTAGACGATGACGACACTTCTTATCTCTGGCAGACCGGTGGTTTGTTGATTCTTGAATAGAACCAGAATCAGAAGATTCATGTTTTTATTCTGGACAGAGGAGTTACAAAGGAACTGTATCAGAAATGAGTGTCGCTCCCGTCCTGCCCCGTGTCCCTGATTAATCCCTGTAAACGTTTGTCCTCGGCCCGGCGGAAGGTTTGCGCTCGTGTTATGGTGAATATGTGCTGTACGTCTGACATTCAGTAACCTTGTCTGCTTAGCTAATATGCTAATGACATTAAGTGGGAGTTGAGTCGTGTTTTCGTCCTGCTGTAGCGATGGGGTCGCGTGACCTCCTGCTCTCTCCTCCCGAGCTCGTCTTCGCTCAGCGCCAACAAGCCCTGCGTCCGGCTCGTCCTCACTATGGCAACCACCGCGCTGATCCTTGTCATGGCGGTCTTCAATATGGTGAGTGTCGTGACTGCCACAGGGTTCAGCGCAGCTCTGCACATTTACATCTTCACATCGGACACTGATTTCATGTTCTAGTGAGTGAGTGAGTGAGTGAGTGAGAGAGCAAGTGAGTAAGGGAGTGAGTGAATGAGGGAGGGAGTGAGTAAGGGAGTGAGTGAATGAGTGAGTGAGTGAGTGAGTGAGTGAGCGAGTGAGTAAATAAGTGAGTGAATAAGTGAGTGAATAAGTGAGTGAATGAGTGAGTGAGTGAGAGAGTAAGGGAGTGAGTAAATAAGTGAGTGAGTGAGTGAGCAAGGGAGTGAGTGAGTGAGCGAGCGAGCGAGTGTTTGAATTAGTGAGTAAGTAAATAAGTGAGTGAGCCAGTGAGAGAACAAGTGAGTAAGTAAATAAGTGAGTGAGTGAGTGAGTGAGCAAGTGAGTAAGGGAGTGAGTGAGTGAGCGAGCGAGCGAGTGTTTGAATTAGTGAGTAAGTAAATAAGTGAGTGAGCCAGTGAGAGAACAAGTGAGTAAGTAAATAAGTGAGTGAGCCAGTGAGTGAGTGAGAGAACAAGTGAAGGAGTGACTGAGTAAATAAGTGAGTGAGCGAGTGAGTGAGTGAGGAAGTGAGTGAGTACATGGATGATTGTGTTTGAGTGAATGAATGTGTGAAGAAGTAAGTGAGTAAATTAGTGAGTGAGGGAGTGAGTAAATGAATGAGTGAGTAAATGTGAACCTGTGAGTTGGCTTGCAATTGACATTCCGATTCATCCCAAGTATGTTTAGGTTAGTGAGTAAGTGAGTGATTAATTGAGTTGGTAATAGATTGACTGCATGAATGGGTAAGTGAGTGAGTGAGTAAATGAGTGAGTGTGTGTCTGAGTGAATGAATGTGTGAGTGAGTGTCTGAGTGAATGAATGTGAGTGAGTGTGTGTCTGAGTAAATAACTGAGTGTGTGTCTGAGTGAATGAATGTGTGAGTGAGTGTCTGAGTGAATGAATGTGTGAGGGAGTGTGTGTCTGAGTGAATGAATGTGTGAGTGAGTGTCTGAGTGAATGAATGTGTGAGTGAGTGTCTGAGTGAATGAATGTGAGTGAGTGTGTGTCTGAGTAAATAACTGAGTGTGTGTCTGAGTGAATGAATGTGTGAGTGAGTGTCTGAGTGAATGAATGTGTGAGTGAGTGTCTGAGTGAATGAATGTGTGAGGGAGTTTGTGTCTGAGTAAATAACTGAGTGAGTGTCTGAGTGAATGAATGTGTGAGTGAGTGTGTGTCTGAGTGAATGAATGTGTGAGTGAGTGTCTGAGTGAATGAATGTGTGAGGGAGTTTGTGTCTGAGTAAATAACTGAGTGAGTGTCTGAGTGAATGAATGTGTGAGTGAGTGTGTGTCTGAGTGAATGAATGTGTGAGTGTGTGTCTGAGTGAATGAATGTGTGAGTGAGTGTGTGTCTGAGTGAATGAATGTGTGAGTGTGTGTCTGAGTGAATGAATGTGTGAGTGAGTGTGTGTCTGAGTGAATGAATGTGTGAGTGTGTGTCTGAGTGAATGAATGTGTGAGTGAGTGTGTGTCTGAGTGAATGAATGTGTGAGTGAGTGTCTGAGTGAATGAATGTGTGAGTGAGTGTCTGAGTGAATGAATGTGAGTGAGTGTGTGTCTGAGTAAATAACTGAGTGTGTGTCTGAGTGAATGAATGTGTGAGTGAGTGTCTGAGTGAATGAATGTGTGAGTGAGTGTCTGAGTGAATGAATGTGTGAGGGAGTTTGTGTCTGAGTAAATAACTGAGTGAGTGTCTGAGTGAATGAATGTGTGAGTGAGTGTGTGTCTGAGTGAATGAATGTGTGAGTGTGTGTCTGAGTGAATGAATGTGTGAGTGAGTGTGTGTCTGAGTGAATGAATGTGTGAGTGTGTGTCTGAGTGAATGAATGTGTGAGTGAGTGTGTGTCTGAGTGAATGAATGTGTGAGTGTGTGTCTGAGTGAATGAATGTGTGAGTGAGTGTGTGTCTGAGTGAATGAATGTGTGAGTGAGTGTCTGAGTGAATGAATGTGTGAGTGAGTGTCTGAGTGAATGAATGTGAGTGAGTGTGTGTCTGAGTAAATAACTGAGTGTGTGTCTGAGTGAATGAATGTGTGAGTGAGTGTCTGAGTGAATGAATGTGTGAGTGAGTGTCTGAGTGAATGAATGTGTGAGGGAGTTTGTGTCTGAGTAAATAACTGAGTGAGTGTCTGAGTGAATGAATGTGTGAGTGAGTGTGTGTCTGAGTGAATGAATGTGTGAGTGTGTGTCTGAGTGAATGAATGTGTGAGTGAGTGTGTGTCTGAGTGAATGAATGTGTGAGTGTGTGTCTGAGTGAATGAATGTGTGAGTGAGTGTGTGTCTGAGTGAATGAATGTGTGAGTGTGTGTCTGAGTGAATGAATGTGTGAGTGAGTGTGTGTCTGAGTGAATGAATGTGTGAGTGAGTGTCTGAGTGAATGAATGTGTGAGTGAGTGTCTGAGTGAATGAATGTGAGTGAGTGTGTGTCTGAGTAAATAACTGAGTGTGTGTCTGAGTGAATGAATGTGTGAGTGAGTGTCTGAGTGAATGAATGTGTGAGTGAGTGTCTGAGTGAATGAATGTGTGAGGGAGTTTGTGTCTGAGTAAATAACTGAGTGAGTGTCTGAGTGAATGAATGTGTGAGTGAGTGTGTGTCTGAGTGAATGAATGTGTGAGTGTGTGTCTGAGTGAATGAATGTGTGAGTGAGTGTGTGTCTGAGTGAATGAATGTGTGAGTGTGTGTCTGAGTGAATGAATGTGTGAGTGAGTGTGTGTCTGAGTGAATGAATGTGTGAGTGTGTGTCTGAGTGAATGAATGTGTGAGTGTGTGAGTGAATGAATGTGTGAGTGTCTGAGTGAATGAATGTGTGAGTGAGTGTGTGTCTGAGTGAATGAATGTGTGAGTGAGTGTGTGTCTTAGTGAATGAATGTGTGTGTGAGTGACTTAACAAGTAAATGAGTAAGTAAATTAGTGAATTAATGAATAAGTGAGGATGTGAATGTGTGAGGGTGTGCGTGAGTGAGTGACTAAATGAGTAAGTGAATAAGTGAGTGAATAATTGAGTTAGTGAGTGAATGAATAAGTGAGGATGTGAGGGTGAGTGAGTAAAAGAATGAGTGAGTAAGTGAGTGAGTAATTGAGTAGATAATAGAGTGACTGCATGAATGGGTGAGTGAGTAAATGAGTAAGTGAGCGTGTAAGTAAATAAGTAGGTAAATTATTAAGTGAATGAACATGTATGAGAGAGACTACATGAGTAAATGAGTAAGTAAATTAGTGAGTGAGTGAGTGAATGAGGTAAAGTGAGTAAAGTGTAAAGCTTTTTACCAGCTCTGATGTTTCTCTTGTAATTTTGCTGCCCAGTTCTTTTTGGAAGAAGAGAAAGTTCCTGCGTCTGCGCTGAACGTCTCCAATGAAAGCGCTCACGGTCAAAGCACTCAGTCCTCAGACAAGTTCTACCTTCCTGTAAGTTATTTACTCTGTTTATTCCTCATAAATGCTCTTCATGTGTTTATTATCTCATATGGATTAACTCTCAAGGCTCGATGTACCACGGTGAGAAGGCCGAGAGCCAATCACGCTCTCGTGTGAGCGCAGTATGTGCTCAGAACACAGACGGAACATGGTACAAGCATGGTAATATTTACTCTCTGGACATCGCAGAGTATTGTGTAATAAAAGCAGCCCCGACAGCACACTCAGCGGCAAGTGGTTAAAAACCACATCTTTATTTTAAATCATTCTGTGATCGATGCTTTTATCCAGAACGACGTACAGAAGTGCTTACGTAGGAAACACTCAAGTGGAGAACAGTCTCAGGAGGCATTAGGAAAGGCAAGGTTGGACAGACATGTAAGCAAGTGACCTAAACGCCAGTACGATAGTAACATTAAGCTAAAATAAGCTAAAAACGTATTCTATTCATCAGTGAATAATAAGATTTTGTGCTCTGAATTCGACCCAAATGCACCTAAAATCGACTCTACCCTCAGGCCCTCAATTACTGACCTCATTTTATCCTCGTTTTATTATTCGGGAGAGCCGAAATGACCAAGTACCCTCTCCGACACTCTTTTCACCTGCCAGCGATAGAGTCTCACAGAGAGACGTACCACATATGGACCAACATGCTTTAAACTCCACTAATACCCCAACACTAGTGCAGGTGCCTCAACCAGCCTGTAGAGCCTGCAGTTGCACAGAAGCGAGCGACCTCCCTCCCTCAGGCACAGCCAGGGGTCTGTTCGAAAACCTAGTGAGCTGCTTTGCTGTCTACTGCCTACCTAGGCAGCTGTCTAAGTAGAGAGGACTTATAAGACAGATTATTTAGAAGCACTACCTAGACAGCGATGGGCTGAGGCGGCACAACCCGCTAGCACGCCAGATAACGCCTCCCTCCGTGTACCGAAAACAGTTAAACTGTCCCTGACAAGCCCGAATTTGCAAATAAACCACACTTGTGTAATTACACCTTTATACAAATTAAACATCAATGAGAATTTATTTACATTTGAACAGAACTCCGTTGGTTGCTCCACATTTTATTCGTCCGCCACGTTTGTCATTTTTTGTCGTGCAAAGTCGTGCCGCACTGGATGCTGGGATTGCCTTCAGCGCTGAGGAGGCGTCGGACGCTCCCTCGTTAGTCAGTCAGATCATCACTCAGAATTAAGGCGCCTCAGTAGAAGCATTTTAAGGAATCTAAGAATTTAGACACGCCCTCTTCATGAGCTGGAAACTTCTGTCTACAATGTGCTTATTATCAAGGCCAAAACTTCATAGTAAAGTGGGGTTTTTTTGGAGAGCAGAACAAACTTCTGACTGGACGTCTTCAGCGGTCTCTGTGGAGTTCTGCCTCAGTTATGGACCACTTACCTGGACCACTAACCTGGACCACTATCAGCTTCTGCTGTAGCCAGATGATCGTGTGTTACGACAGATCAGAACGTAGCTGAAATGTGTCGCTCTGGGGTATTTGAGGGCAGTTATTTCAGTGGTGAACAGATTGTGCTTCAGATGGTGGCATAAATTTGTGGACGCCACATGTCGCATGACTCTCTCAAGAGTGGAACACATTTTTTGAGTAAGAAGCAAACAGTTGTTTCGTGATGAAGCTTTTTTTCTTTCACGTTCTCTCCACACCATCGTACTGCTGCCTTCATTAGACTTTATCAATCTGCTTACTTTTCATTACCTACTTTCAAAAAGTTGCTGTTGCTTAGCATCGCTTTATTATTTTTATTATGGTGTGGCTTCTTGAGCTGGATATAATGTGCGTAAAAGGTTCGTAATACTTGGATATATTTATTATGGGCGGCCATGGACTGTCGCTTTGTCCAGGGTTTTCCTGAGATCAGACCACAATAAAAACAAAAACTACAAGAGCCTCAACACAAAGATCTGATCGTCTCTCTTTGCTGTTTTCAGTACTTCATCTACAGCTGCATCCTGGGTCTGGTCTCCTGCTCGGTGTTCCTCAGGATCAATTACGAGCTGAAGATGTTGATCATGTTAGCTGCGGTGGTGGCTTATAACATCATCATCCTTCAGACCCACGCCGCGGTGCTGGACGAGTACAGTACAGCCCTGTATAAAACACAACCGCTCGACAGGTAAAAGAAGAACAGTGTGATGTAACAAGGAAGTATTTTTCACTAGCGCAGTGTTGGTATCAGGACAGAGTATCAACACAGGGCACAATCACACAGAAAATACGTATGGCTTCAGTGCTTTAGCTTTTGATATGCTGATTGCCTGATTGAATGGATGGATAAATGGACAGATAGAAAGATGGATGGATGAATGAATGGATAAACAGATGGATGAATTGATGGATAAATAAATGGACAGATAGACAGGTACATGGATGAGTGAATGGATGGATGGATGGATGGATGGATGGTTAAATAAATGGACAGATAGACAGGTAGATTATTGAATGGATGGATGGATGACTATGTGGATGAATATATGGATGAACAGATGGATGGATGAATAGATGGATGGAGAAATAGATGAATCAATAGATGGATGAATAGATGAATCAATAGATGGATGGATGAATATATGGATTAATAGATGGATGAATAGATGGATGGACAGAGGGATAGATAAATGGATAAATAAATGGATGGATAGACAGGTAAATGAATGGATAAATGATTAAGTAGATAGATGGACAGATGGATGAATAAATGGACAAATGTATAAATACATAAATGAATGGATGGATGGATGGATGAATAGATGGATCAACAGATGGATCAATAGTGTAAATCTACACAACTTATAATCAGTTTAATTTTTAGTATTAATGACATTCCAATCTCAACAGTGTTTGTTCTAGTTAGGTTAAAAGCTGTTTCTAGTTCTATTTTAGATGTTTATATTGATGTGTTTGATACTTTATGAAAGTGTTTGTTGCTGTATGAAATATAAGAAGCATGTGTCTACAAAATGACGCCACCCTCAGCCCCTGATGTCCAGTTCTTTTTTTTCTGGCTCAGTAACCCTGTCCTGCAATGTAATGGTGAAAAACACCCTGAGATTAAACCCCGGCTCACTGTAGGTGAAAAAAACAGGACCTAAGATGAGATTGTCAGGATGAATCTTTCTGGTAGTAACAGAAACCCTTCTGCTTTAATAACTCGAGGGATTAGGAGTGACAGATGTGGAGATAGCAGGATTAGTGGGGATTGCGGCGGGTTGATTTGTTTTCAGGTGAGTGACAGCAGAGCTCTGGGGTTCAGTGCAATTACATAATCAAACGACAAAATATATTTATTTTAGATTCTCTTCTAGCAATTTCTTTATAAATCTGTACATATTTATTTACTGTGTACTGTGCAGAGCTGTCATAGAGGGATGGATGGATGGATGGACCGACAGATGGATGGATGGATGGATGACCTAAAGGACGGACAGACAGATGGACAAATGAATGATGTATGGATGGATGAATGCATGAATTGATAGATGGGTGGATGGACGGACAGCTGGAAGGACGAATGGAATGATGTATGGATAGATGAATGAATGAATGGATGTAGAGATGGATGGACGGATGGATGGATGAATGACCTAAAGGATGGACAGACAGATGGATGGATGGATGTAATTATGTATAAATGTATGTATGTATGGATGGATGGACTCATGAATGAATGGATGTATAGATGAATGGATGAACAGATGGATGGACGGATAGATTGATAGATGAATGAATGAATGGATGTAGAGATGGATGGATGGATGGATAAATGGCCTGAAGGACGGGCGGACAGATGGGTGGATGGCCTGAAGGACAAACAGATAGACAGATTAATGGCCTGAAGGATAGACAGATGGATGGATGGATGGATGCATGCATGAATAAATGGCTGTATAGATGAATAGACAAACAGATGGATGGATGGATAGATAGATGGATGGATGGATGGCCTAAAGAACGAACAGACAGATGGATGGACGGATGGTTGGATGGATGGATGGACGGACAGAGAGATGGATGGAAGGAAGGATTGTTACTCTTTTAATGAAAACTGCTATTTAAATAGATAAATGTTTGGATGGCTTTTCATAACCTTGAATAAAAAAGTACTGAATGGATTGATGAGTGTTTTGTTGGTTGGTTGGCTGGATTGATGGAAAACCAGAGCAGATTATTCTGTGTTCACTTTGGGATGGACCCATAAATTATTTAAATTATTTAAACAGGTTTACTGAGAATAGGTTGTGCATTATTGTATAAGTACTTTTTTGGCCTCTGCACTGTATCCCAGTGTTACTGATATTATATTCTCTCTCACCCACTCGGTCCAGATGAGTCAGTGATGCCTGGTGGCAAGAGGCAAAGTTCATGATGTAGATTTGCATTTCTGATATTTCTGTCACCAGGGGACGTGTAACCCTGCATCTGTTCAAGTCACCCCGAGTGCTGCTGAAAAATCTTTTACCTCAGAGAGGACGAGTGAAAATCACCGTTTTCTCCTCGTGCTTTTCCTAACGTTTAAATTTTGTTGTTTTTTTAGGCCTGGTGTTCTGAAAGACCTGAAGACGATGGGTTCTGTCTCACTGTTCATCTTCTTCATCACGCTGCTTGTGCTGGCCAGGCAGGTGAGTTATACTGTATAAAAACAGCTCATTTTTTTACTCATTCTAGATCTAATTACCGTTCTGAAAGTTCTAGATCAAAGCAGCCCACATTTTGTCCATGATTTTTATGAAATATACTTAATTAATGAAATTGGTGGCAATCTGGTCCCACTGTGGTTTACAAAGTGTAACATAATGCGTCCACAAGGAGGCGTTTGTGTACAAATGCGTATGTGCCCGTTATTTCATTATTATTACACTTCACCTCTACCGATACAATCCTCCACTTCTCACTGAAGAGCTTCGCAACTGACACACGCCCCCTCCGACACATGTGCAGTACCGACTGCATCTTTTCACCTGTACGAGGCGAGTTCATATACGGATCAGCCTTGTGTACGGAGAGACACACCCTGATCAGCATTATTTCTCGACATCAACCAGCCAGCAGAGGTCGTAATTACATTGGTTATTAGGAACCCTGGTCCAGCTCATCCCACCCTGTGAACGACAGCCAATCGTTGTTCATGAAGCCGCCCAGACCAGCCAGATGGCATACAATGTATTCGAAATCCCAGCTCTGGTGTGTTAGCGTATTTTACCCCCACGCCACCTGAACGGCCCCAATTATTATTACTTTTCTGATTTGAAAACCCTGTTCTAGAATATCAGCTTCCTGGTTCAAACCCCACCCCTGCCAGGTTGCCACTGTTGGATAAAAGCGCCTGCTAAATGCTGAAAATTTAAATGAACTTGTACACAAACGCCCCCTTGTGGAGGCTTCACGTTACACCTCGTAAACCACCGTAGGACCAGATTGCCACCAAGTATATTTCGTTTTGATGTGTTGTTTGTGTACAAAATGTGGGTTGCTTGAAAATGAAATCCCTGGTCTATCGGCTTTAGTCAAACCTGCCTTGTTTATATGGGCGCAGAGAAGTCACGGCTGTGATAAGTCAGAATAGCTAATGAGGAATTAGGAAACCGTGGTGCAAATTTTAATGACATTATCCGACTTCCTAGATTACCAAGTGATTATATACACCGATCAGGCATAACATTATGACCACCTTGCTAATATTGTGTTGGTCTCCCTTTTGCTGCCCCATACTGTGCTGCTCTGTGTACTCTGACACCTTTCTATCAGAACCAGCATGAACTTCTTAAGCAGTTTGGGCTACAGTAGCTCGTCTGTTGGATCGGACCACACGGGCCAGCCTTCGCTCCCCACGTGCATCAATGAGCCGTGGCCACACACGACCCTGTCACTGGTTTACCACTGTTCCATTCCCGGACCACTTTTGATAGATACTGACCACTGCAGACCGGGAACACCCCACAAGAGCTGCAGTTTTGGAGATGCTCTGACCCAGTCGTCTAGCCATCACAACTTGGCCCTCAAACCCTCACGCTCGTCCATTTTTCCTGCTTCTAACATCAACTTTGAGGATAAAATGTTCACTTGCTGCCTAATATATCCCCCCCGCTAACAGGTGCCGTGATGAAGAGGTAATCAGTGTTATTCACTTCACCTGTCAGTGGTCATAATGTTATGCCTGGTCAGTGTATATATTTAACTGCATGTATAGTTGATTTGTCTCTGTTGTTCTGCTCCACACAAGGTGATCAGATGTCTGCATCTCTTTACCTCTGTGTCCTCTTGTAACAGAATGAATATTACTGTAGGTTAGACTTCCTTTGGAGGAACAAGTTCAAACGGGAGTGTGAGGAGATCGAGACCATGGAGAACCTGAACCGGGTGCTGCTGGAAAACGTTCTTCCCGCCCACGTGGCAGAGCACTTCCTGGCCCGGAGCTGGAAGAATGAGGTAAATGAACCAAAAGCTGAGTGAATATCACTGAAACCAAGTAAAACGCTCAGAATTTATCTGTTTTGCTCTCATTGGGTCTGTCTGAAAACCTGGTTAGACCAGTCAAACCGACGAGCTGAGGTGGCACAACCCGCTAGCACGCCGGCTAACGTCTCCCTCCGTGTACCGAAAAAGCTTAAACTGTCCCTGACGAGCCCGAATTTACAAATAAACGACACTTGTGCACCTTTAAAACTTGTGCACATTTTAAACATCAATGAGAATTTATTTACATTTTAACAGAACTCCGTTGGTTGCTCCACATTATATTCGTCCACCATATGAGTGATTTTTGGTGAGAGAAGTCGTGCTGCACTGGATGCTGGGATTGCCTTCAGCGCTGAGGAGGCGTCGGGCGCTCCCTCGTCATTCAGTCAGATCATCACTCAGAATTAAGGCGCCTCAGTAGGAGCATTTTAAGGAATCTAAGAATTTAGACACACCCTCTTCTCAGGAGTGTAGGATGACATAAAATGAGTCTGTGGTGTAGTGGGTAGCACTGTCGCCTCACAGCAAGAAGGGCCTGGGTTCTAATCCCTGGTTGGGTAGCCAGAGTCCTTTCTGAGTGGAGTTTGCATGTTCTCCTACTAGTCCAAAGACGTGCAGTCAGGCCAATTGAGCTACTAAAAAATGCCCATAGTGTGTGTGTGTTCCCTGTGACTGGGAGAGTCAACCTGCCTTTCATTTAATGAATCAGACCACCGTGACCCTGACCAGGATAAAGCCTCGGTAAAAGAGACAATGAATAAATGAATGAATGAATAATTAGATCTGATCACATAACTTAATTATTTCTACATTTTTATAATTAATGATGTTTGTTCTCATTATTTTCAGGACCTGTACCACCAGTCGTACGACCTGGTGTGTGTCATGTTCGCCTCCATCCCAGACTTTAAGGAATTTTACACCGAGTCGGACGTGAACAAGGAGGGACTGGAGTGTCTCAGACTCCTGAACGAGATGATCGCAGATTTTGATGAGGTACAGGATGCTGCTAACGCGTGTTCTGCACGTCGGCCGTCTCATCGCTCTTAATTACAGCGCGAAAAGCTGCGTGAACACTGAACTCTGTAGGATTGAACCTGCCGTTACTGATCAGTGAGGAACATTTGAATGTGAAGGTGATGTTAATGAGGTCAGAGTGAAATCAGGAGATGCTTGTTGTGTTGTCTGGAAAACTGACATTTAAATCTGCAGCTATTCAATTCATGTGCAAATGCATCATATTTTATTTCTTTAAAAGGTAATAAAACAGCAATTATAACATTAGCTAAACTTCTAAAACAATTCTAAATATGGAAAGGATATAAAAAAAAAATCAACGTGTTATTTTATGCATTTTCCTTCCAATCGAGTCATATCCAATTACCCGATCACACTTCGCTTCTGCTGCTGCAGACCTCCACACATGGAGAGTCACACCATCGAGCAGAGGTCGTTATCTCAGCATTAATAAGGAATCTTCTCCTTCATCTCATGCATTTACTCCCCCTGATGAACCAGTTATTGTCTGTATAGGTGCCCAAGCGGGTGATAGCACAGCTGAGATTTAAACCGTCAGCGCTGGTGGGTTAGCATGTTTTACAGCTGCGCACATTATGTTATTAAAATGTGCTTTTCTATACAGCAGTACCTTGAAACTCAACGTCAGTCGGTTCTGGGACTGGTGTTGAGTTTCAAGGTATTTTTTCCCATAAGGACGTTTGGGAAACCTGTTAATACACTGATATTAAAATAACACAAGTATAATATCAAAACACTGAAATAAGAAGCTGATTCTGATTCTCACAGTTTCTCAGAAGCTCGAGCTGTAACTCAAGTTTAAAAGTGAAACAGGGAGGAAAATCCAGATAAACACAGATACATGTGGAGCTTTCAGACTGGATCTGATGGTTATTCCACACTCAAGCCGAATGCCGAACAAAGCGACTGTTCATAGTTATTTAAAATTAAATAAATACCTTTTTTTTTTTTAAACAAACAAACTGAACACCTTGAGTTAAAGGTAAATGTTGAGTTTAAAGGAAACGTTGAGTTTAAGGGTACACGTTTCTTGACGAAGGGTGTCAGAGATTTTGAGTTTAGGGGACGTTGAGTTACAAGGTACTGTAATTCGCTGTTTTTGCTCTTCCAATGTTTTTTGTTTCCAGTTACTTTCCAAGCCTAAATTCAGTGGAGTGGAGAAGATAAAGACCATCGGCAGCACCTACATGGCTTCTACTGGACTAAACATTCCTCCAGGACAGGATCACGCCCAGGTGTGTAAGAACAATTCTGTTATAAACTGAGAGTCTGAAGCTCTTTGTTCCCAGTGAGATGAATGTGCTGGTGCTGTCCCTGGTGCTGAAGGTTTGGATTCATTTAGCTTAAAACATTAACATTAAAACCACCTCCTTGTTTCTACACTCACTGTCCATGTTATCAGCTCCACTTACCATATAGAAGCACTTTGTAGTTCTACAATTACTGACTGTAGTCCATCTGTTTCTCTACATCCTTTTTTAACCTGCTTTCATGCTGTTCTTCAATGGTCAGGACCCCCACAGGACCACCACAGAGCAGGTATTATTTAGGTGGTGGATCATTCTCAGCACTGCAGTGACACTGACATGGTGGTGGTGTGTTAGTGTGTGTTGTGCTGGTATGAGTGGATCAGACACAGCAGCGCTGCTGGAGTTTTTAAATACCTCACTGTCACTGCTGGACTGAGAATAGTCCACCAACCAAAAACATCCAGCCAACAGCGCCCTGTGGGCAGCGTCCTGTGACCACTGATAAAGATCTAGAAGATGACACTGCTGTGTCTGATCCACTCATACCAGCACAACACACACTAACACACCACCACCATGTCAGTGTCACTGCAGTGCTGAGAATGATCCAGCACCTAAATAATACCTGCTCTGAGGTGGTCACCTGAGCACCTAACCTGGACATGACTGAAATAAAATGTGATGATAAGGACACTGTATGGAAAACGTAATTTTTATTATTATTATTATGATTATTATCCATAATATTTTTATATTTTAGTCTTTTAGTAAGTAAAAATGTCGAACTGTATTATAGGTTTTATTATTGACTATCTCTCTCTTTTTGTCTCTCTCTGTTATTTAGGAGCGCGACCGTCAGTACATGCACATAGGCACAATGGTGGAGTTCGCCTTCGCCCTCGTGGGGAAACTCGATGTAATCAACAGACATTCCTTTAATGACTTCAAACTGCGTGTAGGTAAGTGAGAGAAATGGCAAACGTACTGAAAAGCTCAAGCTAACACTTCTCTAAGAGGATCTATTTGTATTTTAGAAGTAAAGGAACAGGGGACCTGCAGCACAGACTGAATTATTCATGTCGATCTTCGCTCTGAGTTCCTTTGAACTTTAAAAACACAGCGGTCACTTTAAAACATGATGAAATGTGGGTAGATGGAACAATTTCAAGGCCACTTTATGTGTGTACTTCAGGACAACTTGAGAAAGTCACTTTCTAAAGCAGACAGGCTCAAAATCTCTTCGCAGTAATGGATATAGGTGAAGTTTTAACCCGTCTCTGACATGGTCAGTGTAAAAGCAAAAGCACTTTCTAATCCCAATTTACCTT
This sequence comes from Trichomycterus rosablanca, assembly GCF_030014385.1. Taxonomy (NCBI): domain Eukaryota; kingdom Metazoa; phylum Chordata; class Actinopteri; order Siluriformes; family Trichomycteridae; genus Trichomycterus; species Trichomycterus rosablanca. The sequence continues at coordinate 2,695,601 of NC_085989.1, read as the reverse complement.
ATAAACCCTTACACCTGTAAATATTATGCTTCTATAATGACAATATAATAATAAGCATGACTTTTAACTCATCTCTCATGAGGAGTATCATATTTATTGAACAGATTCCACTCTGATTTCCTCTTACTTTCCAAACATACACCTTAGGTGAATCGGTTGCTATAATTTACCTCTAGATGTGTCTAAGTATGCTTGTTTGTTTGTTTGTTTGTTTGGATTTTAACGTCATGTTTTACACCCTTCCGTCACATCCACGACAGGAACGGTAGTTACTCATTACACAACATTCATCAGTTCACAAGATTATATCAAACACAGTCATGGACAATTTTGTATCTCCAATTCACCTCACTTACATGTTTCTGGACTGTGGGAGGAAACCGGAGCACCCGGAGGAAACCCACACAGACCACCTGGGGATCGAACCCTGGACCTTCTTGCTGTGAGGTGACAGTGCAGTGTAAGTATGTAAATGTGTGAGTGTGTGCTGCTCTGTATTGACTGGGCACCTTGTCCAGCAGATTTTGGGGCAGCACGCTGGCTTGGTGGGTAGCACTGTGGCCTAACAGCAAGAAGGTCCTGGGTTCGATCCCCAGGTGGGGCGGTCCTGGTCCTTTCTGTATGGAGTTTGCATGTTCTCCCCGTGTCTGCATGGGTTTTCTTGCGGGAGCTCCGGTTTCCTCCCACAGTACAAAGACGTGCAAGTGAGGTAAACTGGAGATCCAAAATTGTCCATAACTGTGTTTGATATTAAACTTGACCTGATGAATCTTGTGTAACAGTAACTACCGTTTCTGTCATGAATGTAACCAAAGTGTAAAACATAATGTTAAAATCCTAATAAACAAATAAATAAATGTTCAGTTTTTGTGGGTGTCACTGAATTCAAAGTAACAGTGACAGAACGAGGTGGTTAATAAATATAAATAAATAAACAGACTTGTAGGTGAAACCCAAAAATATTATACACAGGATACATAACATGTTTATAATATGTGTTCAGTATTAGTAAAATGATCTTGTCTTTTATTGATTTGCAATAAACGAAACAGTAAAATGAACGTGTGTGTGTGTGTGTGTGTGTCTGTTTGACGTTGTTCAGGAATAAACCACGGCCCGGTGATCGCGGGGGTAATCGGCGCGCAGAAGCCGCAGTACGATATCTGGGGGAACACTGTGAATGTTGCCAGCAGGATGGAGACCACAGGGGTTCTGGGAAAAATCCAGGTACGTTTCGGGTCTCGTTCTGTTCTATTGGAGAGCGAGGCAAATCCACACACCTGCAGGAATGAAAATCAACCCATGTGAATGTTTAAATAAGGTAGAAGAATAAACAGTGGCTAGAAAGTCATTAACCAATAGGGGACAATCACAAATACAAGGTGGCCAAGTTAATAGAAACAAAGTAATAAATCACAGACAGAAAACATCTGCAGCCCACAATGGAGAAAGTGGATAAAACAGGGACAGCACTGAACTGACTGCTCTGGCTGTCTTAAGAACCCTAGAACCTTCTGGTTCATCCATGCACAAGTGGATCCTCTATTTCACCAAATGGCACTCCCTGTGCAGAATGTAGATTTACAGGTGGGGTCCACTCCGGACAAGGGACGTCACACTGCCTCTGGGGCAATCTGCTCTCCCAGGGCGGTTCCATCGTGAGGCCCAAGATACTGCAACACCGGGCTTCCACCTGGAGCAAATTAACACGAGGCTCAAGTAACTTTTAATTAGCAAAAACTGATACATCATGTGCACCTCCGTGCCCCCTTGGCCGGCCAAAAATGGCAATGCAGAAGGACACATTTACATTTACATTTTCAGCATTTAGCAGACGCCTTTATCCAAAGCGACTTACATTACAGTATACAGTCTGGGCAACTGAGGGTTAAGGGCCTTGCTCAAGGGCCCAACAGCAGCGGCAGGGTTTGAACCAGCAACCTGTGGATTACTAGTCCTGTGCCTTAACCACTAGGCCATGACTCTTAACGTGGGTCTGCTGCCGAACTACTTTATCAGCCGCCACATTACGTATTCACCATGTACTTTTTAGTCTTATGGAATTTTGTGATGCTAACCATGGTCAATTAATAGAAATTAACAAAGGTTCACTCACACGTTTTACCTGTAGCAGACGCCCCTGATAATGCGACCCATGTCATGATGTCAATCCAGTTTAGATAAAATCCAGTTATACAGTGTAATGTAACATGTAATATGTTTTGATTAAATATACGTTCAGTTCAAATATCTACTTAAATTTACACACATCACATAAAAATATTTACATTTTTAGCATTTAGCAGACGGCTCTATCCAAAGCGACTTACAATTGAGACTGTATACATTGCAAGCAATTGAGGGTTAAGGGCCTTGCTCAAGGGCCCAACAGTGGCAGCCTGGCAGATGTAAGGTGACCTTCCAGTTACTGTCCTGTACTGTATCCGCTGAGCTACCACTGCCCTAAATTGTACATTTACATTTGTGGCATTTAGCAGACGCTTTTATCCAAAGCGACTTACAATAATGACTGAATACAGTTTGAGCAATTGAGGGTTAAGGGCCTTGCTCAGGGGCCCAACAGTGGCAACTTGGTAGTAGTGAGGGTTTAACCTGCAACCTTATGATTACTAGTCCAGTACCTTAACCACTGAGCTACCACTGTCCCAGAGGTGTTTATTAAAATCATGTTTATTTAAATCATGAATAAGCTTACGTTGCTGCTTAGCTCAGAAATGTATTTAGACGCCACATATTAACATTACACACAGTTACAAATCCATTTATTTTAACCGTTAGTTTTGTATTCTAGGTGACAGAGGAGACGAGTCGGATCCTCCAGATGCTGGGCTACATGTGCTCGTGCAGAGGAATTATTAATGTCAAGGGCAAGGGTGACCTGAAGACTTTCTTTGTGCACACAGAGATGAGCAGATCCTTATCACAGGGGAATGTGATGCCTTAAACTTTATTACCCTCGTTCCTTCTCCCTCAGAAACTTTTTAATCCCACACACACGGACATTTCTGCACCTTACCACCTCCATCAGTAATAGAAGTGGCAAACGGCTTAAATATCTCACCGAGGATCGAACTGACTCAAGAGTGTGTGAACAAATGACAGAGATCACTGTGCGTGCAGCCACTACGAAGCAGAACGACGGAGGGTTTGTAAAATAATGAAGGAAAACTTGTTTGTGACTTGCTGCCAGCGTTTTCTTATCCATTAAAGATTTCTATATAAAACAATCCGCCCATGTGTGAATGATTCTGTCTGCAGCTCATTCAAATCATGTAAATTAAATCACAAACTGATATGATGTGTAAAAATCTCTGTATTGATATCAGGTGTGGTAAGAGACGCTCAGGCAGGGGCGACAGAGCCGTACGCCTCCTCCACTGTCGTTATCCCATTTTTCCTGTAGAACTCGGCACGGATGTGAGCGACTCGGGCGAACTGCCGGTTGGGTTTGTGCGACAGTGCCGGCAGCCGTCGGCCGTATTCGGATGACGAGCGCACGGCTACAGGCCTGGAAAGTTCCTAAGAAGGGATTTAAAAGTAGAAGTTAGGTAAGGACACATGCTATACAATCACTGAGCTGTTAGACTGTTCACTTAAGATAAATTGAGGTTCTAAAGTAGATTGAAAAAGCAGACAAATACAGGAGTTGACTGTAGCAGTGATGATACCAGTCACTCTAGACGCTGTACTAAATCAATACTGAGTATCACTTTTAGGGATAACACTATCTTTAAGGCGGCACAGCAGGTGGTACAAATCCTGCATAGCTCCAGGGTCCAGGGGATTTAAATATGACATATTCTGTCTATATGGGCTTCGTTTAGGTATATTGGTTTCCTCCCACCTTTTAAAACCATGACTGGCTACTGTAGGTCAGTGGTGGGCAAACTACGGCTGTTTGATCCGGCCCGCTGAGCATTTACAAAATTGTCCTTAGAGCTGCTTTTATTTCACCTTTTTTCTTCAATACCCTGCATTTCAGTTGATTCCACTAGTTGGCGCACTCCAAACACTACCGACCTTTGTTAAAGTCGAGTCTATCGTCTATACACACAGACATTTCATTCTTTGATTGACAATTTATATCAGTTCACCCCCCCATCTGCTACTGGCCCGGCCCATCTGTCAAATTTTAAAACCCAGTGTGGCCCTTGAGCCAAAAAGTTTGCCCACCCCTGCACTACGTGCTCTAGGTGAACTACTCTAGGTCCAGTGGTTCCGAAATAGGTTCCAGACAAGTGGTGTAGCTAGGAGCTCATGGGCCCCAGTGCAAAAAAATATATATATATATGCTGATAGTACCTCAGAGTGAAGATCCAGGCCGTGACTCTTGGCGTGCACCCGGTCGTCTCTGTGCAGCTTATTATTAAATCCTTCAGCTCGATGATGCACACAGTCATACGAATATATTTCCGGTGCCTTGAATTCATTGCAGCATGTTAAACAAAAACAAATGAATGATTTTAATGAATTAAAATTCAACTTTAACCAGTCAAAACAATAAGTCAATAAGTTTACTAGCTAATAACTTCAACAGCTAACATTTTAAGGTCACTGTTTTCCATACAGGGCGGCACGATGGCTCGGTGGGTTGCACTGTCGCCTCACAGCAAGAAGGTCTTTTCTGTGTGGAGTTTGCATGTTCTCCCCGTGTCTGCGTGGGTTTCCTCTGGGAGCTCCGGTTTCCTCCCACAGTCCAAAAACATGCAGTCAGGTTAATTGGAGACACTGAATTGCCCTAGAAGTTAATAGGTGTGTGTGTGTCTGTCTGCCCTGCGATGGACTGGCACCCCGTCCAGGGTGTTACCGTGTGCCTTGCGTCCATTGAAAAGCTGGGATAGGCTCCAGCACCCCCCACGACCCTGATTGGATAAGCGGTTAAGACAGTGAGTGAGTGAGTGAGTGAGTGAGTGAGTGAGTGAGTGAGTGAGTGAGTGAGTGAGTGAGTGAGTGAGTGAGTGAGTGAGTGAGTGAGTGAGTGAGTGAGTGAGTGAGTGAGTGAGTGAGTGAGTGAGTGAGTGAGTGAGTGAGTGAGTTCTGTGCAGTTAAATTCCAAATAAAAACAGTATTAACTGACTAGCTTTTTGTATGTTGTCACAGCACACACACACAACCTTCTTGCGACAAGATTGCATGTGTTACATTCAGGCTGGTCACAACACAACATTAAGTTACTTTATCAGAACTTGTGAAGAAACGTTGCAGATCTTTACCCTGTGGGTTAGTGCCAACAAACATGGTTCTACATGGTGCTGCCTCACCATTGTGTCCACCTGCCTGGACATACTGTATGTTTAGTTTTTAATGGCACTGTGGGACATGTACATTTCAGTGGTTGGCAAAAATGACAGTTTGGCTGTTTTTCTTTGGTTGTTTGAGTCAAAAGCTCTACGTGGTTTAAAACTTAAGAAAAGGAGTGATATGTGAAATGTGTAATGCTATTATAATAATAATAATAATACATTTTATTTATATAGCGCTTTTCAAAATACTCAAAGACGCTTTACATAAGACAAATAATCAAAACAAATACGTACATACACCATACAAATCATAGTACAAAATCAAAATAGTACATCAACATCAAGAATAATTAAGATAAAAACAAAGAGAGCAGCATAAGACAGTTCATTAAAAATTAGCTAAATTATGAGAGAGAACAACAAATATAGAACAATTTCTTAAAATTAGACAGAAACAGGACAGATTCACATGCAATCAGGAAACTGAAAACTTTACAAGTTTTAGGATCTAGGACTTCACATTTCTGTCGTGATCTAAGTATAAAAACTATTAAAAAGAATAGCAAAAATAAAAGCATTTATTTCGTGTTGTTACAAGTTAAATGCCATTTTGAATAGATGAGTTTTGAGAAGTGACTTGAATTTGGACAGGTCAGGACAATCTCGTAGGTGTTTGGGGAGAGCATTCCATAAAGATGGAGCAGCTATGGAAAAGGCCCTGTCACCCCAGGTCCGGTGCTTGGTCCTAGAGGGTATGGACAGTAGGTTAGCCTCAGAAGAGCGAAGGCTACGGGAGGGAATGTGCTGATGGAGCAGGTCGGTGAGGTAGGATGGGGCCTGATTATGGAGAGCTTTGTGAGTGAATAGAAGAATTTTGAATTGAATGCGTTGAGCAACGGGAAGCCAATGAAGTTTTTGGAGAACAGGTGTAATATGATCACGGGAGCGAGTATGAGTAAGGAGGCGAGCAGCTGAATTCTGGATATACTGAAGTTTTTTTAGGATTTTGTTAGATGTACCATAAAGGATGCTATTGCAATAATCAATTCTGGATGTAATAAAAGCATGAATCAAGGTTTCGGCGGCAGAAAAGGAGAGTGATGGACGTAGACGTGCTATGTTTTTTAGATGAAAGAAAGCAGTTTTGGTGATGTGATTTACATGGCGGTCAAAAGAGAGGTTGCTATCAAAAATTACACCAAGATTTCGGATGTTAGAAGACGGAGACAAAGTGTCATTATCAATGGTAATTTGAAAATTTTTTGTGGTTTTTGCCAGGGTTGTAGGACCTACGATGATCATATCTGATTTTTCACAGTTTAATTTGAGGAAATTAGCTTTCATCCACAATTTCATTTCAGTGATGCAATTTGTCAGAGTGGAGTGAAGTTCAGTATTAATGGATTTGGAGGAGATGTAAAGCTGAATATCATCAGCATAGCAGTGGAAATGTAAACCATGCCGACGTATGATAAAACACAAGACTTCTGTTAAGAACTTGGACTCTAACATAATGCTACATTATAGTTAAATGTAGATGATAATTAAAAATTAATACATCGTATTGAATCTCAGCTCTGCCATCAGGCTGGGCTGATCAGCCTGTTGTTTATATAGGGGTGGGGTATTAAGCCTGATAGGGACTCCTCGTAACAGATGCACTACAATCTCTGCTGGCTGATTGATGGCGCCTGCACAGAGCGGGGAAAGAGTGCGGATCAGGGTGTGTCTCTTCATACACAAGGCTGATTCACATACAGTGTATCACAAAAGTGAGTACACCCCTCACATTTCTGCAAATATTTCATTATATCTTTTCATGGGACAACACTATAGACATGAAACTTGGATATAACTTAGAGTAGTCAGTGTACAGCTTGTATAGCAGTGTAGATTTACTGTCTTCTGAAAATAACTCAACACACAGCCATTAATGTCTAAATAGCTGGCAACATAAGTGAGTACACCCCACAGTGAACATGTCCAAATTGTGCCCAAATGTGTCGTTGTCCCTCCCTGGTGTCATGTGTCAAGGTCCCAGGTGTAAATGGGGAGCAGGGCTGTTAAATTTGGTGTTTTGGGTACAATTCTCTCATACTGGCCACTGGATATTCAACATGGCACCTCATGGCAAAGAACTCTCTGAGGATGTGAGAAATAGAATTGTTGCTCTCCACAAAGATGGCCTGGGCTATAAGAAGATTGCTAACACCCTGAAACTGAGCTACAGCATGGTGGCCAAGGTCATACAGCGGTTTTCCAGGACAGGTTCCACTCGGAACAGGCTTCGCCAGGGTCGACCAAAGAAGTTGAGTCCACGTGTTCGGCGTCATATCCAGAGGTTGGCTTTAAAAAATAGACACATGAGTGCTGCCAGCATTGCTGCAGAGGTTGAAGACGTGGGAGGTCAGCCTGTCAGTGCTCAGACCGTACGCCGCACACTGCATCAACTCGGTCTGCATGGTCGTCATCCCAGAAGGAAGCTGACGCACAAGAAAGCCAGCAAACAGTTTGCTGAAGACAAGCAGTCCAAGAACATGGATTACTGGAATGCCCTGTGGTCTGACGAGACCAAGATAAACTTGTTTGGCTCAGATGGTGTCCAGCATGTGTGGCGGCGCCCTGGTGAGAAGTACCAAGACAACTGTATCTTGCCTACAGTCAAGCATGGTGGTGGTAGCATCATGGTCTTGGGCTGCATGAGTGTTGCTGGCACTGGGGAGCTGCAGTTCATTGAGGGAAACATGAATTCCAACATGTACTGTGACATTCTAAAACAGAGCATGATCCCCTCCCTTCGAAAACTGTTTTCCAACAGGATAACGACCCCAAACACAACCTCCAAGATGACAACTGCCTTGCTGAGGAAGCTGAAGGTAAAGGTGATGGACTAAACCCAATTGAGCACCTGTGGCGCATCCTCAAGTGGAAGGTGGAGGAGTTCAAGGTGTCTAACATCCACCAGCTCTGTGATGTCATCATGGAGGAGTGGAAGAGGATTCCAGTAGCAACCTGTGCAGCTCTGGTGAATTCCATGCCCAGGAGGGTTAAGGCAGTGCTGGATAATAATGGTGGTCACACAAAATATTGACACTTTGGGCACAATTTGGACATGTTCACTGTGGGGTGTACTCACTTATGTTGCCAGTTATTTAGACATTAATGGCTGTGTGTTGAGTTATTTTCAGAAGACAGTAAATCTACACTGCTATACAAGCTGTACACTGACTACTCTAACTTATATCCAAGTTTCATGTCTATAGTGTTGTCCCATGAAAAGATATAATAAAATATTTGCAGAAATGTGAGGGGTGTACTCACTTTTGTGATACACTGTATATGCACTCGCCTAGTGTGGGTGACAAAATGCATACGGCTGCTGCCCACGTGTCGGAGGGGGCGTGGGTTAGCTTCGTTCTCCTCAAACGAGGGTCAGCATTAGTTGAGAGGAAGCGCGACACAATCTGGCAATTGGACGTGCTAAAAGTCTGGAGAAACGGCGCCCAGGTGCCGCAGCGGAATATTCTGCTTGCACACCAGCACCAAGTTTCTGAACTCCTCGGTTCGAAACTCAGTGTTGCCACCGGTCGGCTGGGTGCCATCTAGCGAGCATAAATGGCAGTGCCTGCTGCAGATACTAATTGGCCACCGTATCTGAAGGGTGGGGGCCAGACTACGTGTGGGTGGGTGGGTCTTCATACGCTTTGTAAGGACCCTGATTGGCGGATAGACGCCTGTGCAGAATGCAGGGGTGAGAAGAGGAGGGCTGTACACGTGTCGGAAGAGGCGTGCACAGAGATGTGCTCTCCTCGGGTGCAATCTGGTATCTCTCAGCAGCGGAACACAAAAATTGAGTGCGCTAAATCAGGAGGAAAATGGGGCAGAAATGCATAACCAAAATGCAAAAACACTGGCTAGTAACAAACCTCAAATTCTCTGTTACAGTTATTTAATGATCTATTTTTAAAAATGTACTTCTTAGGACAGTTTCAACTATTGACACTTTTAGGACAAAAAAGTATTTTGGGGGAACATTGCGGGTCATAACAATTAATAACTAGTATTAAAGTTTTTACAATTTGGTGCTAAAGAAACTATTATGTTGTGAAACAGTTTTGGGATGCTTTATAACTTTAACTTTTTAATTTTCTAACTACATTAATACAAAATTACAAATATTTTAACTTGGTTATAGAAACTTTGAGCCCATGTAGTTGTGGTTGCTGTTTTAAAGATCATATGCTGTGTATAAGTAAATATTGATACGATATATTGATATTTATTGATATTGTTTGACTTTACTGTATTCTATAATAAATAACTGGAACACAAAGGCACTGTACGGCACACTGTTAACCACACTAACCTTGCTATTCGAGTTGAAATAGGTTCTTTCTTTAGGTTCACTTCGTCTAGCTGGTATGAAGCTGAATACCGACAGTGAAGAAAGCGGTTTTGACTCTGCTTGAGATATTAAATCCATTTTTCTGTTATTATTTTATTCGCTTTAGGAAAAGTTATTTAAAAGAAACAAGGACGCTTGAACGGTTGCTGGGATACATGAAATCAGACATGCGCAGTAGAGACTGCGCCGTATTTCAAATGGCCTCTGTCTTAAAACGTAGTGCACTACATAAGGTTGTAAATAATGTTTTCATATGTATTATAGGGCATATACATAGGGAACTTGGCTGAATTTGGTATTCGGCCCATGCAACAGCAGAGTTAATGCTTAGCTGGGCAAGTAATTTGACGAAGTAGAATAAACGATGTGCTTTTTAAAGGTACATTTGTATTTCAATCTTTTAACTTTGTCCAAAAGTTTATAGACACTTGTTTACTTTAAGTAAGTGGGTGCCTTAAAACAGCAAGGGTTCTGAGGATTCACTTTGGCATGTTTTTCACTTTACATTAACGTGCACATGGGGCATTATTATTGTTGTTGTTGTTGTTGTCCTCTAAGTCGTCTACCTTCAACTTATCCAATCATACTGTTCCAGTAAATTGGTTCTTCTCAATAGTGTCCAAAATAAGAGAGCTTCAGTTTGGTGATCTGGTCTTTGAGTGAGAGGTTAGGTTTGAGAAGGTATGGGAAGGTACTCCCATAAGTCTTTGCCAGCACAGTTTAAAGACATTGATATTCTCTTGGTCACAAGTTTGCCATGTTCTCCACATGTATATGATATTACAGTTTTCTTCCATATTTCAAAACATGCTGGTAGGTGGAGTGGGTACACTAAAGTAGCCCTAGGTATAAGTGAGAGAGAATAAATAAAGGACTGGTTGATACCCTGTGATGGACTGGGTGTGATGGACCACCCATGCAGCAAGTGTTTTATTGTGGTGTCTTACCCAGCACAATGCTTATCAGAAGGAAGCAATGTACAATTAGACACATGAATGGTATTACAACAATGATTCAGCTCCTGTTTTTCATATTCTGTTGCTTGCTCTAAAATGTACCTGTAGTGGTTTTGTTTTCATTCAGTCTACAAAAAAGAAGTCAAGAGTTTTATTTTTAACTTTTATACAGTGACTGAGCACCACTCAGTGAAGCTTTTGAAGAGATAAATACACGACCTACGCTTCAGTTACTGTGTTTGGTGGCATATTAAGTAAGTACCTTTGGAGTACACACTTGTTCCCTTCACTTAAAAATGGTACACTGGGTTATCCACCTGGGCAAAAGACCTTAGAATATAGTTATGTCATTAAGAGTGTGTGTGAAGTGCTCTAAAGCTGGTATGGGTAAGGAATAGACAACCAATGGCTGCCTTTCTTATCCAAATGTATTAAAATCATCAGCAAAACTGGTCCTGCAGAAGTCAAAAATCTCACAATCCTAGGTTATACGATTGGGTCAAAAAATCAAATCAAGGTTTATTTGTCACATACATAGTCATACACAGTACAACTGGAAGTGAAATGATATTATATAATATTTATGTTCATAATTTATTATATGTTTGCCCACTTTTCTAGCAGTTTGGCAGGTCAGTGGCGATCTCTAGTGGTCAAACTACGCAACATTATTGTTGTTGCATACTGGCTTTAATTAATAAAATATTTGACATTACAGTTTTTGTATTCATTAATTTTTAGCATTTACTTCATTTTGCTCATGATCGGTGGGTCCAGAGCCATGCAGAACATGGGACCTGGAGATCTGGGTTCAAATCTGTCGTCCAATCACTGTGTAAGTTACCTTCGAGTGCTCTGGTTTACTCCCACATACTAAATTCATGCGGAGGGTGGACTGCATGTTCTAAATTGTCTCTAGGATTGATTAAGAGTAATATGGGTTGACCCCTTGGTGTATCCCTGCCTTCACCCCGATCCTGGCTAGGGTGGGACCGAGAACACTGGGCGCAGAACACAAACACACCCATGATACCCTGACAGTGAGCCAGCCCATCACAGGGTACCTTGAGGTAAATTACAGTAGTCAGACCACCTACTGTATGTAACTGGAATAGGAGAGGAAATCAGCTTCTTACAGACTGACTGTATGTGAGGTTCGAACCCATGCCATTCCATGCCCGACGCCATTCCAACTCTAAATCGTCCGGGCCATTGATGACACCGGGACATGGATGCAATTTTTGGATGGGCACACCCGCCCGCCACGCCCGTTTTTGACATTTCGAGATATCCGACTCTAAATCGTCCGGCCCGTTGATGACGCTCGGATTTATCAGGGGCAGTGGTAGCCTAGTGGGTAGAGCTTTGGGCTATCGAACAGAAGATTGGCGGTTCAAATCCAGGCTCTACTATGCACTATGCCACTGTTGGGTCCTTGAGCAAGGCCCTTAACCCTGTCTGCTCCAGGGGCGCCGTAAGTTGGCTGACCCTGGGCTCTGACCCCAGCCTCCAAGCAAGCTGGGATATGCGAAGAAAGAATTTCATTGTTCTGTACATCTGTATATGTATATATGACAAATAAGGTATATCTTCTAGATACAGCATTTGGATACGTGCGCCCGCCCGCTGCGCCCCAATCACACTCTCTAGTTGCTAGTTATAACTTTTAGTTCATTTTAATTCTGTGTTTGTATGATTTGTGTAAATCTTATTTATTTAAAGTATCCTCCAGACCACCCAAGAAGGATGGGCCCTGCTGAGTCTGGTTCCTCTCCAGGTTTCTTCCTGTAATTTTAAGAGAGTTTTTCCTGCCACAGTCGCCCTCGGCTTGCTCAACAGGGGTTTTTGTATCTGTCGGTCCTGGATTCTGTAAAGCTGCTTTGAGTTTGAGACAATGTCTATTGTAAAAAGCGCTATATAAATATATAAATAAATAAAGTTGACTTGACTCGACACCTCCCCACCTCTGCAGCACAGGTATGCAGGTATGCGGTACGTTGGTCACGTGATTTGACGCTCAGCGCTGGAACGTGGACAGGTCGGGACTGGATTGACGACGGGCGTGGCCAGAGTGAAAGAGGGCGTGGTCGTCTGTGCACTCAAAACTATAAACAAACATCCGTCGAGACGTTGGGAGTTGCGCCGTACTGTAGTCACGGTTAGATATCGATCGGTTCAGTGCCATAAAAGTTCAAACATACCTGTTTAAAACACTCCGAGCTGGTTATCATGCTAAACTGAGCGGGGAAGGTAAATAAGACGCCGCTGTATGAGTGAACGAGTCGGTCAGTGAGCGAGTGAACCGTCGCCCTGCTGTACTGAGGACTTTACCATGTGCAGACGCAGACTGGAGACACCATAAGGTATCGAATTTTATCCTTATTTTCTTTAATTTAATGTCTTACCTACTAAAAAAAAAAAAACATAAAAATCGCTGTTTATTAAGTTAATGTGAAAATTGTGACCGTTAAGCTTCAGTCTCGCGAGCCGCGTTTTGAAAATTTAAATTTAAATATTAACGGATAAAATCTCAGTGACGTGACTCACTATAAACGGACAACCAGATTATAAACTAGATAAATATCATAATTCAGTCTTAAAAGTGTTTTAAAACATGCTTAACATGTCCGAACGCTTTAAATCTAACTCACCCACCTGTCTGAGTGTTGAGGGTGTAGTATTCCGTTTCAAATAGTGTTCGGTACAGGGCTGGACGATATAAAAATATCAATATCGCGGTACTCGATACTAGAATACTGCTGAGGTTTAGCTTAGAGTGTCTCAACAAAACATTAAAGCAGAATTTGCAAGTGTATTTACTTTAATGTTATTTAGCAGAGACTAGGACTAGACTAAGAACTGTGACCAAATACAATCCAAGCAAATGAGGGTTAAGGGTCTTGCTCAAGAGCCCAACAGTGGTACTATTAGTCCAGTGTCTTAACCACTGAGTGGGTAGGACTGTCGCCTCACAGCAAGAAGGTTCTGTGTGGAGTTTGCATGTTCTCCCCGTGTCTGTGTGGGTTTCCTCCCACAGTCCAAAGACGTGCAAGTGAGGTGAATTGGAGACACTAAATTGTCCATGACTGTGTTTGACATTAAACCTGTCCTGTCATGAATGGAACCAAAGTATAATTATGTTAAAATCCTAATAAATAAATAACTAAATAAATAAACGTAACCACTGAGTTACCACTGCTCTATGCGTATGATACTAAAAGACAGATTTACATGATTACATTGTAATTAGTAGGTCGGTTAATTAAATTAGGTTGTTTAGTTATTCAAGTGTCACTTGAGCATAACTCACTATTACACGATGATGCACAAAAGTACCTATTTGTCCAAAAAAGATCGAAGTAATAAAAGTCTTGGTGTAAAAGTATAAGCCCACATACATTTCATTTCATTTTCGACATTCAGCAGACGCTTTTATCCAAAGCGACTTACAGTTGTGACAATATACAATCTAAGCAATTGAGGGTTAAGAGCCCTGCTCAAGGGCCCAGTAGTGGCAACCTGGCAGTGGTGGGGCTTGAACCGGCAACCTTCTGATTACTGGTCCAGTACCTTAACCGCTAGGCTACAACTGCCCTACTACATACAAAATCTCACAGTACAAAAATAGCGGTGTAGGAAGTTCTGCAATGCAAGGCCTCCTTAATCCTGTTAGTGATCATTATTGACGGTAGTTGGTGATCACAATTACCCCAATTACAAAACAGATTAGACAGTAGCAAAATGTGAATTAAACAGCCAGCGAGGATTTGCAAATCCTTTTTAACTTATTATTAATTGAAGCGTGGACTCGTCAGGCCACAGCACACATCTACAATTTGCTTTATTTAACCCTCCTGCTATGTTTTACGGGTCAAATTGACCCGTCTTAATGTTTCAGAATCTAAAAAGATTTAGTTAAAGTATTTTTTGGTATGAAACTTCATTGATTTAACTTATTAAGCCAAGCAGAAGGAGTTAATAATGTTTTGGTTTCCGACACTTTTGGATAAATAAACATGCCCTGGGTCAAATTGACGAAAAACATAACAGGAGGGTTAATCTCAGATGGGTTTGAGCCCAGAGCAGTCAGTGGCATTTCTGGATGCTGCTTTGCATTGTCGAGTCATTTGTCACTTGCTTTGTTGGAAGCAGCTACAAATGGTGTCATGTCAAGGATTTTGTCATCTGATGGGTCGAGGGTCATGGGCATGCTATATTGCTTTTAGGATTCTCTATCCTTTAAATAATGATATAACTTGTAGATGTAAACCATACAACTACATACTGTACATCTATACAATCTCTACAATTGGATGGTCTGTAAAAACCCTGAAGAAAAACAGCTGGTACTAATGGTATGTAAAGTATTAATCCACAAAAATACCCCCTAATATCTGTAAATCATAAATCATCTACAAGTAACCTAAACATGAAAAGATACTTGAAATTATACAATACCTGAAAATATAATTTCACTGGGGGGTCTTTTAGTGCAGACATCTACTGTAGGTGGTATGACCATGTTATATTGATATAAATAATCATAGTTTCATTTTCTTTATTGCCCCAGTTTGTATGACTGGTAAACTATGAATAAGAATAAATAAATGGTGTATTATACAAATGCACATCTTTCAAAAAAGATAGTCTTTCCTCATCGTAATACCTCTGAGCCCTGGGCTAATTTCTGAGGTTTATGATCTGACTAAATGTAACCTACTTCCTTCAAATCTGACATTACTTGGAACGTTAGCCTGGTTTTGCGGTACACACCCTGCACAATAGTTTTAGATCTAAGTTTTGATTATTTCCTAGTCTGTTTGTTCACTCCCACCCTAACAGTGCAGCCTTGATCTCGTCCGATCTGTCATAAACAACCGGCCCGTCCTGCTTCCTGCATCCCCATCTCGCCCATTTTTGGCATTAATTCTTTTTGTTTTTGTGTCTTGTTGATAGACCGTACTTGCTGGCATGTGAGAAGATGTGTGGTGTGTAAACCCTCATCAGCAATTGATTGGGTAGCAACTCGTATGAGCCCTAAACGATGGTCTCAAGTGAATAAATAGTTTATTGTTTACTGTAGTGCGATGAACAGATCTTTGTGATCAAGTGCACCAGACTTAATCAGCTGGTCTGCTTGTGTATTCGGCTGACTGTTAAGGAAGGAGCTGAAATAGGTTGTTAATTAGCCAGCTTTATCTGGACGGAACATAAGAGAAATGCTAAGCATAATTAAGAGTTGGTTGTCCACCACCAAAGGCACCAGATAGTTGACAGGTCTCACGATAAATACTGTAGAATAAATCCTATTCATTTAAATTATTCTCTGCTGAGTCTGGTTCCTCTCAAGGTTTTCTTGCCACTCTCGCCCTCGGTTTGCTCAAAAGGGTTTTTGGTCTGTTGGTCCTGGATTCTGTAAAGTTGCTTTGAGACACTGTACATTGTTAACAGCGCTATACAAATAAATTTGACCCTGTTTTCTTCATGATCACTTGTACAGCCGGGCACGTATGCAACGTTTAATCATGAAAGCATTGGTGCTAGAATGCACCGTAGAACATACAGATGTTGAAAGACCTGCTGGTAATGTCCTGGTACCAGTTAACCTAGGACTTCTGGTATTGATTATTCTTCTTTCACCTTTCCTTGTCTAACAGAATAGCCAATCATGCGTCGCTTCAGTTCAGAGGGAAATCTTTTGGGCATGGACCTCCTGTCCTGGAAGCGCGACAACCCCCCCGATGAAATAAAAGAATTAGATACACATGGCGAGGACGAAATGGACACGGGCGCGTCCTCTCTGCCGTCCACGCCGATCATCTGCGTGAACGCCGGAACCAGACCAGGAAAGGAGCTCCGTAAGGAGGTCAGCATGAGTGTGGAGAACCTTTCAGACCTGGACAAGTCATCTGGTTTGCTCAAGGTCACCTCGCTCAACGATAGCTTCAAAGCGTACAGTGACAGTCAGCTGGCAGGAGGCACCAACAGCAGCACGGAGAGCATGGAGAAAGACGAGGTTCCATCTCCGCCCTCGAAATCGTCTCCTACCCTCAACCCCTTCTGCTTCAACGCAGGGACTCACCACCATCGCGATCAAGTCAAAGCCAAGCTCTCCTCAGCCAAGTTGCATCTTAAGAGTCTATTTGGGCAGGTAATATAAAATAGGAGTTTTTACCTGTATTTCATTGTGGTTTAAATCCCAACGACACTGTACCTGCTATCAACCATAGTAGGGGTAGTATTCTTCTAATGTATATTTATATTCTTTATGCATTTTCTCCCCTTTTTCTCCATTTTTAGCGCGTCCAATTGCCCGTTTACGTCGCGCTTCCTCTCCACCAATGCCGATCCCCGCTCTGATTGAGGAGAACGAAGCTAACCCACGCCCCCTCCGACACGTGGGCAGCAGCCGTATGCATCTCATCACCTACACTTTGACGAGTGCAGTGCAGCTCAGCACTGTGTACGGAGAGACACACCCTGAGAGCACTCTTTCCTCACCTCTGTGCAGGCGCCATCAATCAGCCAGCAGAGGTCGTAATTGCACCAGTCATGGGAGAGAGAGCCCATCCGGCTTAGCCCCGCCCATATCTGAACAACAGGCCAATCGTCGTTCATGTGGCCGCTCGGCCTCAGCCGGCAGGCAGAGCCGAGATTCGATACGATGTATTCGAGATCCCGGCTCCGGTTCCAGCGTGAGTGTTTACCGCTGCGCCACCTGAGCGGCCTGGGGGGTAGTATTCTGATCTTCTGAACCTTTTAAATTGTCTTTCAAATGTCTCGAATTATTAAACCTTTGCATAAATATGAGGACTGTACTGAAATGTCACTATATTGCCAAAAGTATTCGCTCGCCTGACTTCACACGTATATGAACTAGAGTTCAGCCTGAAAAACTTACCATATAGAAGCACTTTGTAGTTGTACAATTACTGACTGTAGTCCATCTGTAGTCCATCTAGAAGATGACGACTCTCTACACCTTCATCAGCGGTCACAGGACGCTGTCCACGGGGCGCTGTCGGCTGGATGTTTTTGGTTGGTGGACTATTCTCAGTCCAGCAGTGACAGTGAGGTGTTCAAAAACTCCAGCACAACACACACTAACACACCACCACCATGTCAGTGTCACTGCAGTGCTGAGAATGATCCACCACCTGACCATGGGGGTCCTGACCATTGAAGAACAGGGTGAACGCAGGCTAAAAAGGTATGTAGAGAAACAGATGGACTACAGTCAGTAATTGTAGAACTACAAAGTGCTTCTTTATGGTAAGTTTTTCAGGATGAACTCAAGTTCATATGCGTGTGAAGGCAGGTGAGCGAATACTTTCGATTCACCAATGATTTACCCACCAAGAGCAACAACTCCTTTCCAACGTTGCCGTGACACGCGTGTCTTTTATAAGTGTATGTAAACCTTTGAGCTTGATTATATATATTGTATCAGGGAAGCTATAGCGTATCTACTATAGCAGCTCTACCGTGGGCTGATTTACATGCTTGATTGCACAATATGTATGTATATCGTCATACAGCCCAACCCTAAAGCTCAGTTAATATCAGCTCTAGTGACCACGCAACATGTCGGATCGGTCTTTAGTCTGTGACTAACCTTTAACAGACAAGCCTATAAAGATGCAGTCTGTGTGTCTATATGGAAGCCATTCCCAACACAGAACCACCATTAGCAAATAAAATGATTAGTGGTGTCCTGACTCAACACGGGAGCCCTGGGTCACCGGTTAATCTGTTAGTCATTAACAGCTCTAATCCCATGTTCATCGGTCTGATGTTTGGATCTTTTTATATCATTTTATCCCAAATAGTCTGTACTGACACGTACATTGCTTGGTTTATTACTAGGCATTTTCTGAAGCCAGCCAGTTTTTTTTGGTTTGCGCTTGCATCAGTGGCAGATTCGGCTCACACTTTGCGTTTCCCTCCTGGGATCTTGTTTGTTGAGACATTCTACTGCAGTAAGTGAACTTTAGAGAAAAAAAACAACCACGTGCAGGACTTATTTTCACCGACGTTCTGATGGTACGTCGCCGACACTGCCGCCTCTCTAATCATGATGCATTTGGCAAGGAACCAGATACATCCAAGAGTAAACATTCAAAACGGCCACTTCTTCATGATTTACTCCCCAAGGCTTCTGGTTTATCCTTTAAGACTTTACACGACTTGCCTATTTCTAACGCTTTAGACCCGAAATTTATGCGGTTTACTTTTATTTCCAATCAGACAAGAAAATAGAAGCACTTTTATGATGAAGTCCTGTCATTAAATTAAACCTTAAAGTTATAAAATGTAAAATAGGCTCTTAAGTAAACGAGTGCATGGCCTCTTTGGCTCAGAGTTTTATTTACTTTGTAGAATTTACAGTTTATTCCTGGTGCTCGAGTACAGTTATTCATGCTGACACCGAACACACACAAACTTGTAAACAAAATGTATTCCCAAAATATGGATATGTGTATGGTCTGCACTGCATAGCAACGTCATAGAAACCGCTGGAGCAGTTTAGGGGTGTCTTTTGAAAGGAAATTGTATCATCAATTAAAACTGTTGATTTTTACATACACAGCCTGGGCTAGTCAGTGACATTTTTCGTAAGATTTAAGTGTTTAACAAAGATTTAAATACTGTTTTTAATTTCTATTTGACATTTATAGATGTAGATTTATAGATTTGTGTGACATACAGAGGATACAGAGGGCGAATGATGATTCGTGAACCTAGACTTTGGGGGGACGCCTGACGGGAGACACCAAAAATAATCAACCCTTCACCGCTGACTAAGGACATACGCCCCCTCCGACACGTACAGTCAGTACAGACTGCATTTTTCACCTGCACGAGTCGAGTTCGTACACTGACGGGCACTGTGTACGGAGGGCCACGCCCCCATCAGCATTATTCCTCAGCCCTGTGCAGGCGACCTACGATCCGACTTTTTTACCCTCTAACCCTGAACAACAGCCAATCGTTGTTCATGCTGCCGCCCAGCCCTGTCGGAAAGGCTGAGCTGAGATTCGATACGATGTACTCGAAACCCCGACTCTGGTGCGCTAGGGTACTTTACCACTGCGCCACCTGAGCAGCATTATTTGGCATTTATTGTTAATTAATTACGTAAATAAATGCGCTTCAGTTATAATAATCTTTATTTTCGTTGCTCAGGTGGCGCAGCGGTAAAACACGCCATCATACCAGAGCTGCCATTTCGAACTCGTCGGTTCAAAACTCGGGCTGGGCGCCTACATGAACGACGATCGTCTGTTGTTCATACAGGGTGGGAAGTCGCACAGGGACCTCATAACTGATGCAATTACGACATCTACTGGCTGGTTGATGTCGAGAAATAATGCGTTGATCGTACGCAAAGCTGATCCACATATGAACTCGCCTCGTGCAGGTGAAAAGATGCAGTCGGCTACCGCACACGTGTCGGAGGGGGCGTCACGGCTCTCCTCAATCAGAAGTGGAGATCAACATCAGTAGAGAGGAAGCGTAATGCAATGGGGTAATTGGATACGACTAGATTGGGATGGAGATTGGGAACTTTGTTTAGTATAACGTGTCCAGTCGTGGTCGATGAAAATATATATATACTGTATATATATTTAGTGTATAATTTTCGGCACTATTATTTGTATATTACAATATTTGAACACCTTTAAAGTTGTACCTTGACGTGACCGATAGTTCTCCAGATATGCTGTTAAATTTGACCTGATTTGCTTTCGTTTTTACAGAGTCCAAACTCCTCCAATTCCAACCTCACAACACCATCGCCGCCGCCGGAGAACAGAGAAACCAGGTACGATCAGATCGAGAGTTAAATACAGAACCCAGGCGTGCTGTGATCACAGTCTCTGCTCAAGCTATTGTAAACGATCTCTCTCAGTCCATTATGCTACCTGCTAGTGTGTGGGTGTGGCTGTTGGCACAGGTCCATTTAAACCATGTCCTGTTCTCATCACCTTTGATCTTTGGTCTTTGTTTTTTTAGCTTCCATGATTCGTTCTACTACTTTCTCAGGTCTTTCTTTTCGTATCAGGGTAACTGTGTTGTTTCTTATGTGTGCAGTGCTAAAGAGAAACGCTCTCGCTTTGTGAAGCAGTGGAGCGAGGTGGGTCATGCAAAGACCCGACTCAGTAAAGCGGAGATGGAGAAGTGGGCCGAGTCGCTGGACGCTGTGCTGGACAGCAGAGGTAAAGTCTCTATTTTTATTGCTTTCTAATCAATCTGAATGGACTTTTAAAAGCCAGGAGCATTTATAGTTTATTAGAACAGTAAATAGTTCTTATTCTTATTCAGAACATGAAAATAGAAGATCAGATATTTTAACAATTATAGATGTTGTAGTGCAGACAATTATAGAGTTGCAGCAGAACTTGAAGTCCAAACTTTATGAGAAAAGGGATTTTAATAGGCGCTCAGGTGACACCGCAGTAAATTACGATAACCCACTACTGCCGGTATCCAGGGTTCAAGTCCCCAGCTGTGTGTACACTTTCATGTCTTTGTACTGTGGGAAGAAAACCGGAGCTCCCGTAGGAAACCCACACGGAGAGAACATGCAAACTCCGGAAGGACACGAACCGCTCCTCCTGGGAATCGAACCCAGGACCTTCTTGCTGTGAGGCGACGGTCCTATTCACTCCTGTGTGGGACCCCACTTGCACGTCTTTGTACTGTGGGAGGAAACCGGAGCTCCCGGAGGAAACCCAGAGGGACACGGGGGGACAGAAAGGACACGGACCTGCCTCCACCTGGGAATCGAACCCAGGGTCTTTTTTGTGAGGTGACAGTGCTACCCACTCCTGTCTGGGATGGCTGGACGTGGTGGTAAAACCTGAAAACGAAAGTATTCTTAATCAGCAGTGATGATCTTAGTAGTGATCTGATGTACATTACTGTTTTTCTAAGAATAGAATCTGACACTTTGGCTGGTGTAACCGGTTGTGATGGGTAACTGATTGGGTTTTGCTTATAGTAAATAGTTGCGCGAGTTCTATTTAAATCTGAATCCTTGAGTGTGAGTTCATCTGTAACGTGAGCCGTTTCATTTAGCCAGATTTAATCCTCGCTGTACTTCCTCCTGACATTGTCGCTGTTTTGGTATAACCGGTTGTCCTTTGTAAGGTTTTAAGCCTTTCAGTGTGGCATTATAATTTATTTAGGACGTCATTGTTCGCTCTACTGACTGACAGTAAAGACTTAAAAAATATATATTCAGGGTAAAACCTCAGTAGACATTTACCCCTCCAGCTACGTTCCGGTTCACAAACGTGATTTTGAACCGGTTCCGTGTGTTTCCACCGATAAAAAGAGGTTCCACAGAGAGAACTAGCGTCTAATCTGGCACCACAGAATACTCAGTTTTTCAGCGCGAACCGTGACGTCATCTGTGGGAGACAAATGAAGCGTTTCTGTGTCGTATTTTTAGTACCTTAAGCCACGTTACGCTTTATTTAGGTAAAGCTTTTTGCGTATTCAGAACCCCGAGCTGCATAAACACACGTGAAGTGAATCCAGCTAAACACAGATACACGTATTGTTGTATTGTGGTTATTTCACACAGATGGATGTTCGTATCGTGGAACTTTAGTGACGTTTTATCGCTCAAGTCGAGCGCTGAGCAAATCGGCTATTTTGCGGCGAGGGTCGCGGTGAGAGCGAAGCACAGAACGCTTCTCACGTCAGCGAACTAAAGAAAACAACAACTGCGACACACACGTCTACGTCTTCTTATCACCAAGAGTTGATCGAAGCTTTTTGCATAAAACGAACATCTGTAACAACAGCACAAATCCCCACAGATAATCTACACACTCAGTAACCATCATGATCAGAACACTCTTTACTTTCTTTATGTAACGCCCACCGTTGATGACGCAGGCTTGGTTCCCAAAAACAGTTGGAAACGCAGGTCGGTTCTCTACAGAACCGGTTCAAGAACCAGAGTTCATTTGGTGGAAAAGCGCTAATTGTGGAACAGCAGTGGAAGCTCAGTGGTTAAGGTTCTGAATCAGTGATAAGAAGGTTGTTTATTCGAATCCCACCTCTGTCAAGTTGCTACTGTTGGGTCCCTGAGCAAGGCCCTTAGCCCTCACAGTAACAGCCGAGAGTCGCTTTGGATAATAAATGCAGGGGGTGATTTTAGGGGCATTTTGGGTACAGAAGCGGTGCTTTGCTGTACCCTACTGTATGATGTATTAGCCAACTTTTCCACCATAAAGCGTTAAATCCAACTATTAACCTTTCTGACCGATCAACAAATAAATACGACTGATCACGACTGGTCAAAAACCTTCTAGCAAAGTTATGTAGCCCAGTGTGATTTGTTGTTTCTCTATTTTAAACTAGGCAGAAGATATTTTCATTCATTTATACAGTTTATTAATACATTTATTCAGATGTGGTGTTACCGTACCCACACTAGCAAGCGACACAGCGACAGCTTGAGCATGAACTCCAGTGTGGAACCGTAACGTGTAGCCTGTAAAACCCCAGTGTGATGTAACGCGTTTGCAAAACCCGTTTCCCTTCCTCTCTCCACCCGTGATTATTTTTATCCTCTTTAAAAGATGTTGCATCAGCACGGCAAGTGGTTAACATGAAGGAAACGCATCAGAACGAACACGACTAAGTTCCCCCTCAGTCCCCACAGAGACCATCTAGCGATGAGTCCGTTAACCTTCTCGTCCTCTGTTTCTGTCAGTGGGCGTGTCCGTGTTCCAAGCATTCCTGCGCTCCGAGTTCAGCGAGGAGAACCTGCAGTTCTACCAAGCCTGCGAGCAGTACAGACATTCGTCCACCACCTTCACCCTGCAGCGGCGGGCCAAGGAGATCGGCGCCACCTACATACAGGAAGGGGCTCAGCGAGAGGTGGGTCTGCTCAGACGGACACACGACACAGTATCACTGCTCCCGCTTTCTCCACGTGTCTACACATTTACACCAAACCACCTCCTCGTTTCTACACTCACTGTCCATTTTATCAGCTCCACTTACCATATAGAAGCACTTTGTAGTTCTACAATTACTGACTGTAGTCCATCTGTTTCTCTGCATGCCCCCTTTCATGCTGGTCTTCAATGGTCAGGACCCCTCACAGGACCACCCCAGAGCAGGTATTATTTAGGTGGTGGATCATTCTCAGCACTGCACTGACACTGACATGGTGGTGGTGTGTTAGTGTGTGTTGTGCTGGTATGAGTGGATCAGACACAGCAGCGCTGTCACTGCTGGACTGAGAATAGTCCACCAACCAAAAACATCCAGCCAGCAGCGCCCCGTGTGCAGCGTCCTGTGACCACTGATGAAGGTCTAGAAGATGACCGACTCAAACAGCAGCAATAGACGAGCGATCGTCTCTGACTTTACATCTACAAGGTGGACCGACTAGGTAGGAGTGTCTGATAGAGTGGACAGTGAGTGGACACGGTGTTTAAAAACTCCAGCAGCGCCGCTGTGTCTGATCCACTCATACCAGCACAACACACACCAACACACCACTAAATAATACCTGCTCTGTGGTGGTCCTGTGGGGGTCCTGACCATTGAAGAACAGCATGAAAGGGGGCTAACAAAGCATGCAGAGAAACAGATGGACTACAGTCAGTAATTGTAGAACTACAAAGTGCTTCTATATGGTAGGTGGAGCTGATAAAATGGACAGTGAGTGTAGAAACAATATGTTATGGTTGATCGGTGTATTTTACAAGTCTCTGGAACATTTGTCATGCATTCAGTCATGTACTGTTCTTGTGGTGTACACTACGTCATCACATGTAGATACCTCACAGTTTCTTCTTTCCTCCAAATTGCTGGGCTGTGTCCTATTGGTCATTTTATTCATGTCACATTGCACGGTAGGTGCTGATCGGCTAAATGAAACACGTCCCAGCGCTCATCATGTTTCTCCACTCGTGTTTTTAAGTTTTTACACACACACACACACACACACACACACACACACGAGTCCATATCTTCAACTCTGCCTCTCGTCTCTTTCAGGTAAATTTGGACAGTAAGACACGTGAACTAACGCTGCAGCTGCTCAAGGCGCCTTCCCACAATTCTTTGTGTCACGCGCAGAAACGCATCCGCTCGCTACTGGAATTTGACTGTTACCCTCGCTTCCTCCAGTCCAACGTTTACCTCAAACTGCTCGAGGACGCTCACTAGGAACGGCCGTGGGAGGCCAGGTCGCTTCATCAACCGACCGACGGAGCCTCGTGTGCAAAAAAAAAACCTGCCGGACGCTCAGGTGGTGCCGATTCGGTCAGACAGACTCTTGCTTCTGTTGGTTAGATGGATTAAAAACAATGAATAATCGATGGAATGTGTAAAACACAGAGTCCCGCCTCGAGCTGCGATTTATTACTTTATTATTGTATTAATGATTCTGGCTGAAACGAAACAAAACCGAGTCCGCAGCCAGTCGGCTAAGTCGTGTCGTTTTCTTTTGTAGTTTTGCACTGAAGCTACGAGTCCAATGTAGCAAACGAGTAGTAAAAGTGTGTGGCGCCTCACACTGTATCCAAGTCCTGAAATAATACACAATGAGCAGCATTCAGTGGCGTCCAAGGTTAGTTCTCCATTTTTGGCAGCAGCATGTTTCTAGTATTTTTTAGAGGTGGACACAATATCAGAAATATATCACAATATATCTATTCCAAGGAGCTGATAAGGAGAAGGACTCCTTAATACTCATCAATACTTGGAATGATTCCTTACATGTTCTAGATAAATAAATTGTTGTGGGATGTTGGAGCATTTTCCTAAATAAAAAATAGTAATAATAAATTGGACATTTAAGGGATGAAGGAGGTGTGCTCCTATTGGTCTGCCCTTCGGACCGTCCTATAAAAGTTCACTCTCTTTCTAATTCATTGTTTTAACCGCTTATCCAATCAGGGTTGGGGGGAGGGGTGCTGGAGCCTATCCCAGCTTTTCGATGGACGCAAGGCACACAGTGCCATTCACCTATAGGGCAATTCAGTGTCTCCAATTAACCTGACTGCATGTTTTTGGACCGCGGGAGGAAACCCACGCAGACATGGGAGAACATGCAAACTCCGCACAGAAAGGACCCGGACCGCCCCGACCTGGGGATCGAACCCAGGACCTTCTTGCTGTGAGGCGACAGTGCCACCCACCGAGCAACCGTGCCGCCCTGTAAAAGTTCGGTGACGTTTAAATTTGGGGATTGGAGAGTCCCGGAATGAGCTTGACCTCATTCTGGCGTTCAGAAAGCATCTAATCTTGTAAATTGATTAATAATTATCTGTTATATGATCATGCAAAGCAGTAATTTTGCAAGGCGAAAGCACACGAATATAAGAAACATGGTGAACGTCAGACTGTTTGTTGCACCCAATGTTTGGCCTTATTGGAGCTCTGTTAGTTGACTTCACGTGTGACAGTGCTAATAGTCCGAGTTCTATTGCTATTAAATGACGGTCAACCAATCAGACTCACCTGTTCTGTGTTTGTAATTTAATGTCGAGCTTGTTTTGTGGCGTTTCCATTATTGTGTCCACAGCCCACCAGGTAACATGCTGTTTTTAATGGTCAGTAATAAATCACGTTGCAGCAAATTCAGATCCTTCTCGGTCAGCCCAAGCATCAATCGTAATACTTGTTAAGGTGTGCGTGGTTTTAAGGTTTTAGGTCATTTAGGGAAACATTAATGATGCAGATTTATCACACACCCACTATTTGAATGTGATGTTAAAATAGAACCGATTGGCTGTTTAGACGAATGGAAAAATGCTGATGTCGTCTCACGCTGTGGTGCATCTTTATTCAGCAAAACCACCCCTATTAGTCCGGCGCTCGCCGGAGTGCACACACTCCTCTGTAATTATTACCTAGAAGCGTAGGCGAGTTTAGCACCCATCACGCTTCACTGAGCAGGAGCAGAACAGCACGCTCACAGAGCAGCGCAACTCGCCAGGACAGATCGGCCTCGCCTCTCACGGGGTCAGAACTCGCTATGAAATACAGCTGCACTCGCAGGAATTCCTTCCTACCCGATTCACCGAGTCTGTTCGGTGGCTCGTAAAGCGACCGAAGGCACCGGGCTTGTGTACAGAATCTCTCTGTGTTGTTTATACATACATCTGTTCAAGCTGTACGGAAATAAATCACGTTTTATATTGTTTCTGACTCCTGAACGTTTATAGGACCAGAGCAGTCTTTCCAAAGTCGTATTTTATCTTCTTCTCTCTGTCCGACTCCTGTAGAGAGTGAAACGCAGCAGCAGTCTTGCAGAAACACACATGAGTGTTAGTCAGGGATTTTTACTTACAAGGACATCCAGTTGGCTATTGCCTGGAAATGTTGAGACTGGTCAGTTCCATCTGGATGAATACTCATTTTATTACTGAACTGACCAATGTTTTTCCCAATCTAGTCATTTATAATTCCCTATTACGATTCCTCTGCTGCATGCACCGCCCCCACTCCGGTCGAGGACAGACACGGTCATTCACCTTCCCTCTTTAACATGCTTTGCTCCCTGCGAATCCATCACCACTTGTAACTGCAATGACGAGAAACCCTATTTGACCATCCCTCCTTCAGACACGGCTATTTGTGTCTGATAAGTGCCTGGCCAGGCCAGTATCACCACTGAGATTCGAACTCCGCAGCGGTGAGCTAAAATATTAAGGCGTCTTAATTCTTAATGATAGAATTTTCAGATTCATCAGTTCACAAGGTTATATCAAACACAGTCATGGACAATTTTGTATCTCCAATTCACCTCACTTGCACGTCTTTGGACTGTGGGAGGAAACCGGAGCACCTGCAGGAAACCCATGCAGACACGGGGAGAACATGCAAACTCCACCACTGGAGTTCGAACCCTGGATCTTCTTGCTTAGCTACCGTGCCACCCCATGTTTGGTAGAGGCTCATTAAAGAAAATACTGTGTGCACTAGTAAACAAATATTAATTGTTTGTTGTTGGTTTAGTCCCAAAAAAATGCAAAGAAACACATTTTTTAAACATTATTTTCTTGTTAAGACCATTAAAGGGTTAAGGTCAGGTGTCCAATCACTTTTGGACATATAGTGTATACATTTAAACCAAACTAAGTTGCTTTGAAACCTTCGTTTTATTTCTGTTTAGTAGCAGTTGTGTTTAAATTACATAGTGCATCTGCTAAAACGTATTTTCAAGTACAAAAGTCCCTGATTTTGTCGACATAAAACCGTATCAACAGTTACAAACTGAGACATCGATGCGTGGCTACAATAATAACGACTAAGCCACACAGATAAACCTGTAGCTGCTACATCTGAGGTACGTCATGCTGTAAAACTTATCTCCTCTGAGCTGGTGATATGTGTTCTGGCCTCCAGCTAGTTAGGATTTCTCTCGGTGAGAGGACGTGAAGCGCATGCTTTCGTTATCCCCGCTTTGTTTGGTTGAGTTTCCCCCCTCGCGTCCTCGAGTTCCTTCTTTCCTCTGATCTTCCTCCAGCTGTGCTGCGCTCTGGCGTCACCAGGGCCGCGTGCTGCGAAATTCGTGTTTCTGGCGGACCCACTGGGCCGTGCAGTTCTCCCCCAACGTCCAGGACCAGCCGTCCCCGTTTACCGCCGCTGCACGTCCGGTTACTGACCTGCTATTCTGCACTCCGGCCTGGTCGGTGAAATCTGCCTCGTCGGTTTTCGTCCTCACGGACGTCTGCAGATTTGGCAGCGCTGGCGGAGAGACGGTCGAACCCTGCAGCTGTGTGCTGAGGACAGAGGAGGGAAAAAACCAAAGCTAAAGGTCAGAGGAAAGCCGACGAAGCAGTTTCAAATGGAAAAACGAAGGCTGAGAGGTCAGGAGAGTCTGAGGCACGAAAGAGGGAAGGAGGATAGATGCTATCTAAACCGCTGTGTCGTCAGCACGGCCTGGATCCCAAAATGTATCTACTTTTCTGCAGTCCCAGAGAAGAAGCAGAGAGAAAGGCAGCCTTCAGATGAAGTCGAAAACTCTCACATGAGACGTGAGCTATAGCCAACCTTTGTGTGGGGTTTGTGTGTCCCGGTGCGTCCGCACGTCCCCCTGTTTCACACACGTTCTTACTGAGAACTGGCTTCAACCCTGAGAAAGCACATAAAACACCTGAGAAACGTAGAGCTCCGTGGTCCTTGGGAACAAACCACTTGATTTCACATCACTTTGCTAATTTGGACATGCACAGGCTAAGACTTCAGGTGGTAAACCATTGTGGTTCGTTAGCAAATTCGCTGGAGGTGCTCGGATGGCTCTCGCTAAACAGTGAGAGTTTGAACCTCAGCTCCGTTATCGGCTGGCCGGGCACCCACACAGGCACACGATTGGTTGTGTCTTTGTAGAGGGAGGGACGATCACCAAAACAGATTCGTTGTTGCTGGGCAATTGTGACCTCTGCCGACCGGTAGAGGCACCTGTAGGCGGGGTGGGGCACGCCTTGTGAGACCCCGCCCCTAGAAGGTGAAAAGAAGCCATTTGAGGGGGCGCGTGGCAACCACAGAGATAAGCTCCAATTGGACACAGATAACATTGGGTAAAAAACTAATAAACAGAAGATTTTTAAAAAATGAATAGCACTGTATTTTAGGTGTCTTAATAATCCAAGTATTAAACTTAATTATATACAAAAATGGAAAGCACTTTAACATCTGAAAACTCGTCTGAAAGATCACACTGAGATAAAACACCAATAAAGTGCTATAATCATAAGTAGGCTGTAAAAGATCTAATAAAGGCCGCTCAGGTGGCGCAGCGGTAAAGACACACGCTGGAACCAGAGCTGGATCTCGAATACATCGTATCGAATCTCAGCTCTGCCTGCCGGCCACATGAACAACGATTGGCCTGTAGTTCAGATATGGGCGGGACTAAGCCGGATGGTGTCTCTCTCTCGTGACTGGTTGATGGCGCTTGCACAGAGATGAGGAAAGAGTGCTGTCAGGGTGTGTCTCTCTGTACACAACGCTGAGCTGCACTGCACTCGTCAAAGTGCAGGTGATAAGATGCATACGGCTGCTGCCCACGTGTCGGAGGGTTAGCTTCGTTCTCCTCAATCAGAGCAGGGATCGGCATTGGTGGAGAGGAAGCATGACGCAGTCGGGCAATTGAACGCGCTAAAAGGGAGAAAATGCATAAAGAAAATATATATTAAAAAAAATATCGAATCGATTGTGACATGTTTGTGACTAACTGTGACGCAGTGAATCCGTGATGCTTTTTATCAGGTTATCAGACCGTAATCTGTGAACATTCCTCCCGATCACACCGCGTGACACCGTGTGGTTGGTAGATTGAACGGCGAGTTACCTGGCAGCTTCGGCTGTCCCGCCATTAAG
Organism: Trichomycterus rosablanca; assembly: GCF_030014385.1. Lineage (NCBI taxonomy): Eukaryota > Metazoa > Chordata > Actinopteri > Siluriformes > Trichomycteridae > Trichomycterus > Trichomycterus rosablanca. Next base: position 2,665,611 of record NC_085989.1, on the reverse strand, counting down.
AGCCCGAGACCTCGGCTGCTGATATGGCGACTGTAGAGGTTGTGTCTGGCAACCAAACCCTGAGTGCTATAGAAGATGGACACAGAGGGGTGGGAAGAGGGGTGGACAACAGGATAGACGGATGAAGAAAAGGGGGGGGCATGCCATAAAGTAAAAAAATGGTCCAAAAAGTGCATAGGAAGAAAATAAACAGAACATGTGATGTATTTAAATAATCTCGCAGGGTCAGAGCTTATCACAAACACAATTTCAAGTCTGGAGAGGAATGTAATGCCTAGTTCACACTACACGATCTTTGCCCTGATTTTCGTTCGGCGACTGGTCGGTGCTAGATGTGCCGGCTCGGGAGCAACTCGGCGTTCGCTCGGCGATCGAAACTCGGCTCTCAATCGCTATGTGTGAACTACTCGAGAACTCGATCCAAGCGGCTCGACCGAAGAGAGATTTCCAGCATGACGAATATCTGGATCCGAGTTGCCCGACTGGCAATGAGTGCTATGTCGAACAGCCAATGAGAACGCAAGATACGGGGTGAGGGGAAACGCAGGGGAGGAGTGTAAACAGGTAGGACAGGGGCGTAATATAGTTTATATCAGAATACATCGACACACACACACACGGTTTACAGTATTTCTGACCTGATCGTTCTCTACAAAACACCCACGCTGCATTGCAAAAATATTTATTAACCTCCAACTCACTACAGAACAATCCCTGCTGTTCACGTAGCCAAATCCACTCAGATTCACTTATTTTTCCTTCTTGATTTTACGCTGCACATCAGCGCACAAACTCTGATCGCTCGCTACTTGTTGACGTGCATTTTCGGACGTGGTGTCATTAAGCCCCTCGTCACTTCTCGCGTTTGTTTTCGTGACTGAACGCCTGCGATTCCAGTTGGCGATAGACGGTGTAGTGTGAAACCCCCGGTCGCCGATCAGTCGTCTAGTGTGAAATACACACCGACTTGAAAGACTCCCGATTACAAGAGATCCAGTCGTGTAGTGTGAACTTGGCATTCGGAGCCATCTCTGCCTTTAAAGCTACTCGTTAGTGAGTCTGTTAAATTCCACCCTATGTACTAAAAGTATGTTAATTTTGTGCACCATCAATGGTATTGTGACACACTGATAGAGAGAATGCAGTTTTGGGACGCAGCCAGGAACTCTCGTGTGTATTGTTAACGTCGGCTTGTCATAACATGAATGAATATCACCAGACGACACGTCTGTCGTGTGAATAGTGTCTAACGAACATGAGAAACACGTTAAACACGGTCAATGAAACAAGATTATTTTTTAATTGCCGTAGCATTAAATGTGAATCTCTTTGCTGTGCCTGAGCGAGGGAGGTCGACTGGGCTTCACTGTCGCTGTAAAACTGTGATCTGTGCTTTTAAATCGAGGAACCTGCACAAAGGTTGGGCTATTCGTGAAGTTTACGGAGGGTGTAGCGTGTCTCTCTATATGTGAAAACATGAGGCCAGTAAGGGGGCGCTTGATGGGATCAGCTCCCCTTGGCGAGTGCATGGATGGTACATGCATGCGGCAATAAGATTGCAGCAGGGGAATCGGCAATGACTACATTTTTAAGCCATAGTTTGCTTGTGTTTGGCTCTTTTTAGACAGGGCAGGTTTAAAAAAGCCCATGGCCAAAGACATATTTATTTTTACACAGACTTTCCCCAGACGTCACAGATCTGACCCTGCGAGAATAATAACACAATAACATAAAAACATAACATCAAGTGATAATATGAAATAAATAATATCATGTAATGGCTACGTAGTAATAAAGTCTTAACACCAGTGTAAAAATGCTAATATTTTTTATAGCTAAAAAGGTCACACAGGGTTAATAGCATTTGTTTTTTAAATGGGACGTCCAACAAGCTCATGATCAGGTGTCCAAATACTTATGGCCATAAAGTGTATGTCAGGGTAAGTGCTATCTGGAAAATACGTCATTTGAAATCGGCTTAGTTCACTCATATAGCGGCTCAGCCAATCAGATCTGACTTATATATGAGACTGGGAGTGCGTCCGTCCATTTATCCGGTCACGTTACCATCTGATGTATTTTAGTTTATTCCGGTCAGGGTCGCAGTGGGTCTGGTGTCAACATAAACAAGGACTGTGAGGCTCGCTCACTCGAAATTTAAAGCAGTCCATTTATATATTAAACATACACCAATCAGCCATAACATTAAAACCACCTCCTTGTTATCAGCTCCACTTACCATATAGAAGCACTTTGTAGTTCTACAATTACTGACTGTAGTCCATTTGTTTCTCTACATACTTTTTTAACCTGCTTTAACTCTGTTCTTCAATGGTCAGGACCCCCACAGAGCAGGTATTATTTGGGTGGTGGATCATTCTCAGCACCGCAGTGACACTGACATGGTGGTGGTGTGTTAGTGTGTGTTGTGCTGGTGCTGCTGGAGATTTTAAACACCTCACTGTCACTGCTGGACTGAGAATAGCCCCGTGGGCAGCGTCCTGTGACCGTTGACGAAGGTCTAGAAGATGACCGACTCGAACAGCAGCAATAGATGAGCGATCAGTGAGTGGACACGATATTTAAAAACTCCAGCAGCGCTGCTGTGTCTGATCCACTGATAGCAGCACAACACACACTAACACACCACCACCATGTCAGTGTCACTGCAGTGCTGAGAATGATCCACCACCTAAATAATACCTGCTCTGTGGGGGTCCTGACCATTGAAGAACATGTTTTGCAGAGAAACAGATGGACTACAGTCAGTAATTGTAGAACTACAAAGTGCTTCTATATGGTAAGTGGAGCTGATAACATGGACAGTGAGTGTAGAAACAAGGAGGTGGCTGATCAGTGTATAACCCAATATAAACCCAGTTCCTGAAAAACAACTTTAAATGTCAAATAGTTTCCTTCTAAAATCAGCATCATTCATGGTCACACCGCACAATTCCTTAAATTCAGTTCATAGTTCAGACGTGATTTAAAGATAGAAGAGGAAATGAAACGGATGAATGTTTTTTGTTTAGCTGCTTTATTGAAGATAAAAATGCCAGTAAAGGAGAACAACAGCGACAGGAAAGATTCAGTCGTTACAAACCTCAATTCTGGAAGTTTTAGACTTGTGTAATTAGTGAAAGGTCAGAGATGAGCAAATCTGTCGCTTCTTTACGAATTAACCACGTGGGCATTTCAAAAACCTATTCACGCCGAATGACTTCCTCTCTCGTTGATTATCACATTATTGAAAAGCCTGCAGGTCACGCTTTCACTTCCTTAAAACGGCAATTTCCACATCCTTACAATAGATTAATCCTAAACAGCCAAACTGAATAAAAGAACAAGCTAAAGAGGCTAAAGCATGTCGGAGGTGGTCAGGTTCTAAAGTAAAATTATATTTAAGGTCAATGCTGAGATCTACTTAAAGAACTGAGATGATCAGAGAAGAAAGAATTCAGTTGTTTGAACGCGGGTGCAGTGACGCCGCAGAGAGGCAGAGGACGGGCAGCAATCATGCAGGAAATGAAAATGTCACAGAAGGAAAACATGGAAGAAGAAGAAGTGGAAGAAACAGAGAAAGAAAGAAGCCGTTCAGAGAGAAGCACGAATAAAACGATCCACTGAAAGAGCCAAGAGACGCAACGAGCGCACTAATGAGAGGAAATTCCATTTAGTGCTGCCAAATCACACGGCTGTGTTCCAATACTCAATCACACGCCCTCGTCCACTTCCCCTAGACGTCCTGAGGACCTTTTTAATACGTCACTACCTCAAATCAAGTGGACGTGATTGTATTTAGGGGCTCATAACCATCTGATGGAATTTACTACAGAAAACAAGCCAGTGGTGGATCAAGCTGTTTATTCAATACAGCCAAAACTATGTGGACACCACTCCTAGTTCAGCCAGTTTCAGCCAGAGCAGTTTAGGGAAGGCTCCTTCCTGTTCCAGCATGACCGTGTCCATGTGCACAAAACAAGACCCACAAACACAAAGTCTGGCTGTTGAAAAAAAACGTGTTAAGGAGCTGGGGTCAGAGCGCAGGGTCAGCCATTGTACAGCACCCCTGGAGTAGAGAGGCTTAAGGGCCTTGCTCAAGGGCCCAACAGTGGCTGCATGGCCTCAACTTTTCAATCGATAGTCCAAAGCTCTACCCACTAGGCTACCACTGACCTCAAATGCATGAAAACACCTGTAGGATGAATTAGAATGTCGACATCAAACAGCCCTTCAGTCTGCATGGGCACAAATTCAGGGCAGCCATTGTACGGCGCCCCTGGAGCAGAGAGGCTTAAGGGCCTTGCTCAAGGGCCCAACAGTGGCTGCATGGCAGAGTCGGGATTCGAAATTCCAACTTCCAAAAGCTCTACCCACTAGGCTACCACTGACCTCAAATGCATGAATGTCGACTATAAACAGCCCTTTAGTCTGAATGGGCACAAATCTCCACAGACACACTCAGAAATCTGGTACAAAACCTTCCCAGAAGACTAAAGGCTGAAATGGGTTATTCAACAAGCATGTAGTCTGGTGTCCACACATTTCTGACCACTAGTGTGAGTTAGGTCTCCAGGACAGGATGTTGCTTCGGTCAGAACAGAAACCTGCCGGTAGTGTCGTTAGCCTAACATAACCACAACATTATCTTGGAGGACTAAATCTGGTCCACATACATAGAAGTTTTATTCACTGGGAGTCAAATTAATTCCAGTCAGACTGGTTTAGTTGGCACAGTGGTAAATTCTACTTGCTACTAGCCCTCTACCACTGGGCCCCGAGGCCCCGCGATGGATTGATGAACAGGAGCGTCACGTACCTGGTGCGTTTTGCCCTGCAGTTGTCGCTCAGCTGTGTTATGCTGGCGTGAGGGGGACGAGGAGTGCGGCTGGGGGACGATTCCACGCTGTGGGAGCGGGAGAACGGGGAGGATACCAACGGAGACGGGGGAATGTCCGCGGTGCGAATGAAGGGCCACGGGCGGGCCCTCTGCTCCTCTCTGACCACTGTAGAGAGAGTTTCAGTGTTTTAGACCAACATGAGAGTTCATTTTTACCTTCATCAGATTGTGATTGTCTGAACAGCAGTTATACAGTGTGAAAAAAATAATTGCCCCCCTTTCTTCTGCCTCTTATTGCATACACAAAATATTTTACACAAAGAGAGCTATTATGTTTAAATGAATTAATTCTATTAAGTCATTAACTTTTTGGATACTCAACAACCAGCCAACCCAGTTTAACTAGTACATCAGTTTAGCTAATTAAACCCAGCAAGACTTTATGGAACATGAACATTGCTCATATTGACCATACGTCACTAGTTTTTTTTAGGTTTACTGGTCCAGAAAGACTCCATCGAACCACAGTGAGAGCTGCTATTTTTACAACAGATTTTACAGAAACACTAGGCCGTGATTCATAACTTTTTTTAGGTTTATTGGTCCAGAAAGACTCCACCGAACCACAGTGAGAGCTGCTATTTTCAAAATAGATTTTAAAGAAACACTAGGCCGTGATCCATGATGTTTTTTTAGGTTTATTAGTCCAGAAAGACTCCATCGAACCACAGTGAGAGCTGCTATTTTCAAAATAGATTTTACAGAAACACTAGGCCGTGATCCATGATGTTTTTTTAGGTTTAGTGGTCCAGAAAGACTCCACCGAACCACAGTGAGAGCTGTTATTTTCAAAATAGATTTTACAGAAACACTAGGCCGTGATCCATGATGTTTTTTTAGGTTTATTAGTCCAGAAAGACTCCATCGAACCACAGTGAGAGCTGCTATTTTCAAAATAGATTTTACAGAAACACTAGGCCGTGATCCATGATGGTTTTTTAGGTTTAGTGGTCCAGAAAGACTCCACCGAACCACAGTGAGAGCTGCTATTTTCAAAATAGATTTTACAGAAACACTAGGCCGTGATCCATGATGTTTTTTAGGTTTAGTGGTCCAGAAAGACTCCACCGAACCACAGTGAGAGCTGCTATTTTCAAAATAGATTTTACAGAAACACTAGGCCGTGATCCATGATGTTTTTTTAGGTTTATTAGTCCAGAAAGACTCCATCGAACCACAGTGAGAGCTGCTATTTTCAAAATAGATTTTACAGAAACACTAGGCCGTGATCCATGATGTTTTTTAGGTTTAGTGGTCCAGAAAGACTCCACCGAACCACAGTGAGAGCTGCTATTTTCAAAATAGATTTTAAAGAAGCACTAGGCCGTGATCCATGATGTTTTTTTAGGTTTATTAGTCCAGAAAGACTCCATCGAACCACAGTGAGAGCTGCTATTTTCAAAATAGATTTTACAGAAACACTAGGCCGTGATCCATGATGGTTTTTTAGGTTTAGTGGTCCAGAAAGACTCCACCGAACCACAGTGAGAGCTGCTATTTTCAAAATAGATTTTACAGAAACACTAGGCCGTGATCCATGATGTTTTTTAGGTTTAGTGGTCCAGAAAGACTCCACCGAACCACAGTGAGAGCTGCTATTTTCAAAATAGATTTTACAGAAACACTAGGCCGTGATCCATGATGTTTTTTTAGGTTTATTAGTCCAGAAAGACTCCATCGAACCACAGTGAGAGCTGCTATTTTCAAAATAGATTTTACAGAAACACTAGGCCGTGATCCATGATGTTTTTTAGGTTTAGTGGTCCAGAAAGACTCCACCGAACCACAGTGAGAGCTGCTATTTTCAAAATAGATTTTAAAGAAGCACTAGACCGTGATCCATGATGTTTTTTAGGTTTATTGGTCCAGAAAGACTCACTGCCCCACCTGGGCGCACAACTGATTAAGTTAAGAGGACAGTTCATTTTCTACAGGGGGAAATTTGAGCATTTTCATTTCATTTTCATGTTTTACCAACACTTTATCCTGGTCAGGATCACAGCGGGTCCTGGAACAATGCAGTAACACACCCAGGATAGGATGAGGTTTGAATGATATGTGTTTGAATAACTTTGTTCCTTAAATGAATCCCTTTATAAAGTGTGTTTATGTGCAATAACAGAGAGAATAAAGAAGGGGCGACTACTTTTCCATGGCAGCGGATTTATTTACCTTCCCTCTCCATTAGCGAGTATGGCTTGATCTCTCCCTCTGGCTTTTTTGGTGTTACTTTTCTCAGCGGAGCCGCTACAGAAACAGAAAACCGGTTAGCAGCGCCGGAAAGAAGCTCAGGCTTTGCTCAAAACACAGGAAGACACGAATGCACTCAAGACGGCTCATAAATATTTACGTATAAATATTCATGTGAACTACGCTACGCAGGCTTGTTCACGGTACTACTGGAACAACACACCATGTTTTGTTTTGCTTATTTAGGAAGAGGTAGGGTTTTGGTTATGGGTTGGGTACGAGCCACAGGGGTTCCTCAGGGACCGATTAGATTCACACAAGCAAAGGTAAGCAAGAGTGAGCAAGCAAGGCATTGTTTAAGAGGGTCTTAGTCCGGCGGGATTTACTTTGCAAACCAAACGGGTGCAATAAAAATAGTACAGGGCAGCAGGAGGTACAAAAGCTACCACGCGAAGTGGGTCTTAATGCAATTAAAAGAGCACAGCAGGAGAAACCAGGTACTGTAGGACAATAAGTAGAACTGGGCATTCTTACAAAAATCCATACATCCCCTGAACCGTCACAGGGGAGGACGGAGCATCTTTAAAGAAAACAAACACACACACACACACAGACATAAAAATGAAGCCTTCATGACATGAGAACAGATCCCAGCTCTTCACCTCCCATAATTTAAACCACACGATGTTTAATCACCTCCTGCTTGTACGCGCCTTTTACCTTCTACAGAGCCGGACGTTGAATGAGGCTCAGATTTACAAGTTCAGGCTCGCTCGAGGTGCTGCGCTTCTTTTGTGCGGGCCGCGTTTCTAATCTGGAATTTCATCCGAATGCCACCTTACTGAGTCACTCCTCCCGTCGCCACCCCTCCGCCCCGCCGGCATCGTTCACCCAGAGCCGAGCCGCGAACGTCCAAACGAGAAGGACGAGTTAAGTAATGTAATAATGCTGGTAATGGAAAAACTTTTTTCCTTTTGCTTTCGTGCAGTCGTGTCTGTGGCGATACCGGTTCCTGACCTCAAACCGCTACGCCTGCTTTCACTTTAATGTGGGGAGAAAAACATGATCTTCTGTTTCAGATGCAGGAACCTGCTAATCTGGAATTTAGGACGTTATGACATCAGAAACTGGGGGCGGGAGTATGATGTTGTCCTGACAAACAAGACCAGTTGTTTACAAACAAGACCAAACACAAACTGACCACACAGTGCTTAATGTCCTGGTTCTCCTGTGGATCTGAATGAATCTCTTTTCCTTGAAATCCGTAGTCTTCCTTGAGCACGATGGAACAGCTATGTGCTATGTGTTCATACTTCAGGGCAGCACGATGGAACAGCTATGGGTACCGAACGTCAACATGGGTCTTATAAACCTGGGTTCGAACCTTTTATGCCCCTCCATGAGAAAGTGGCTGCTCTAAATTGCCTGTCCTAAAGTATGAATGAATAAATGAATGCAGTACACAGTAGACAGTTGGAATCTCACCTGATCTGTTTCTGAAGAATCCCTCAAACACCACAAAGTTATTCACCTGAGGAAGTGACAAAACAAAGAAGCAGCTTTCAGTTTTTATTCCTTCAGTTGCTCCTGTATACGTTTAGGAGTCGACACAGCAGATCTGGTCCACATACAAGGCTTGGCACAGTTTTTTCCCCCAATTTTACTCCCAATCTAGTCGTATCTAATTACCCGATTGCATTACGCTTCCTCTCTACCGGTGTTGACCTCCACTCAGACTGAGGAGAGCCGCGACTAACCCACGCCCCCTCCGACTGCACGAGGCGAGTTCATATGTGGATCAGCTTTGTGTTATTATCCCTCGCCATTGTAATTGCATCGGTTGTGAGAAATCCCCTCCGGGATCCTCCCTGTATGAACAACAGCCAATCATTGTTTGTGTAGACGTAGCAGAACTGAGATTGAAAGCAACAAGTTCGAAATGTCAGCTCTGGTGTGGGCTTGGGACAGTTTTTACACCCGATACCCTTTTTGACGCAACCCTCCTACTTATATCCGGGCTTGGAACCGTCACTAAAAGCACACCGACAAGTGCACCTCCTAATGGCTAGGCTATTTTTGGCCATCAGCTTCAGCTGACTGTCCGTGTAGAAGTTCAACCGCTGAGAATTGAACCCTGGATTCCCAGATCTCAGCAGTAGTGGGCAAGCGTACTTTACCACTGCACCACCTGAGTCCAATTGCACCACGCTTCCTCTCCACCAATGCCGATCCCTGCTCAGATTGAGGAGAACGAAGCAAATCCACGCCCCCTCCGACACGTGGGCAGCAGCCGTATGCATCTAATCACCTACAATTTGACGACTGCAGTGCAGCTCAGCGTTGTGTACGGAGAGACGCACCCTGAGAGCACTCTTTTCTTAGCAGAGGTCGTAATTGCACCAGTCATGGGAGAGAGACCCCATCCGGCTTAGTCCCGCCCATATCTGAACAACAGGCCAATCGTTGTTCATGCGGCCCAAATTCACAGTTTTTAACTGCATTCTTTGTCACAATGCAGAACGTGGAGAAATCCACGTTTAGGAACTTAACACGAAGCCAAAATAAAACAAATTAGACTAATCATCTGACCAGCTGCTTTTGACTAACAACCATATGAATGATTTGGCCAAACACAGTTCCACTGACCACAAAACATCCCCAGAGCACAGTACTACCACCACCATACATCACAGTAAGTACAGTGTTGTTGAGTTTGAATGCCTAACCCATTTCTAGCTAAACATATTTCTGGCTATTGTGGCCAAGCTATTTATTTTTTGTTTATTCTGACACCCAACTACCCCCCCCCCCCCCCCCCAACACACACACACACATTAATAAAGGACGTTTTCTTCGTCCATGTGATCATCAAACATCATCAGAGCTTTGCGGTGCTGATTTGACTTGTCTGTGTAAAGTTTGCTCGACTGTGGGCAGTGACACGTGTTCCAGCAGCCTGTTTTTCTTGGCAGACCAGATTGTTTTTGCTTCTCGGATCACATCCGAGCGTCTGGAGCCGTTTCCTTCGAGGCCAATTTGAGAATGCGCGTTCTAATTAGTGCGAGTGTGTTCTAATTGGTCACAGAGAAAGAACGGTTTCAGAAATGCTTGAACTCCCAGGATCCTTGTCTGATTTATTTGTCTTGTATCTGAACAAAGAAATGTTTGTCTAATCTAATCCCATTTTAACGAGCCCGTCATTAATGTGGACTGGCTCGGTCTTAATCACCGGAGGCGAGGGCTTATGGGAGACGCGGGACTCATTTGGTGGTGTTCTACAGCATAAACACATGACGAAGCCGGAACAACAGGTGTGGTGATGGTGAGATAATACCTGAGGCACACTGTGTTTAAGTTCAAAGTGTTTCGCTAGAAAGGCCAGGAATTTCGGGGAAGGTCTGTCGTAGGCCATCAGCTCAGGCTCCACCTTCTGGTGCTGGAGAAAAACAGAGGTGGAAAAAGAAGTGTGAATAAAATGTAAACCGGTTTATTTACACACACACACACACACACACACACACATAATATTTATATTACACAGATTATGTTTACAGAGGCACGAAAGTACGTGGTGCAGAGGAGTGGATGATGAACGACACCAGGGTAATGAAGACACGCTGCCATTTACTGTAAAGACTTGAGCATGTTCTCTTTACGTCTGTGCAGGTTTCCTCTGGAATTTCAGGTTTCTTTCACCAAAAGCATAAAACAATGGACTGGCAACCTTAAATGCCCCTTAGAAGTGAATGAGTGGTTGGATGTGTGATACCCTGTGATTGGCTGAGCTGAAGATTAAAGGGTTTGTGGTGGCTCAGTGTTTAGGTGCTGGATTGCTTTTTTACTGTCCCCATAGATTTTTTAATGCAGTACTGTTTAGAGGACAGTGGTAACCTAGTGGGTAGAGCTTTTGGCTATCAGTTAAAAGGTTGGGAGTTTGAATCCCAGCTCTGCTATGCAGCCAGTGTTGGGCCCTTGAGCAAGGCCCTTAGTCCTCTCGGCTCCAGGGGCGCCTTGCAAACAAGCCGAAATATGCAAAGAAAGAATTTCGCTTTACTGTACACTTGTATATGTATATATGACAAATAAAGGCACTCATTCATTCACATGCTGCCGTTTACTGTAAAGACTTGAGCATGTTCTCTTCACGTCTGTGCAGGTTTCCTTTGGAATTTCAGGTTTCTTTTACCAAAAGCATAAAAGAATTGGATGTGTGATACCCTGTGATTGGCTGACCTGGCACGCACCCATTTCTTGCACCTGTCTGTATACAGGTAGTGGGAGATTGTAAAGCAACGCTGAACTCGTGTTGCTTGGTCAGTCCGACAGATCATGAGGACTAAATGGCTTGTGGTGGATCAGCGTTTAGGTGCTGGACTGCTTTTTGGAAGGTTGTTTGTTTGTTTGTGCTTCAAAATTGTATTGACCCCATGACAAGTCCTCTACTCACGCTATAGATTTTTTAATGCAGAACGTGCACATAAAAGCATATTTTCTGCCCTAGACTCCATACTAACAGTTTCTTCTGCAACCCCTTCTGCATGTGTCAGACAACCCAATGTGGGGTTCCAAGCCCAAGGCTGAAAACCGCTGGGTTAATGAATTGGTTCCCCCACCCTGCTTCCTTTGCCTGTTTAGGCCCTTTAAATATCACAGACCTCCTCCCCCTGCAGTGCCTTAGTAATTATGGACATACCTCCAGCATAAAGTGGAACAGTTCGAGCCCGTATCCGTGTCTCTGCAGGCTCTCAGTCACATAAAAATCCAGTACACACAGAGGCTCGGTCTCCAAGTGCGCCCCCCTCTGGTCCTACAGAGTAAAACAACAACAGAGGTCACACCCTGTCAGGAGCACAGTGAGCTACAGGGCTGAGACAGTACTGCATTGTGAGCACACAGTGGGATAACAGAACAACCCACAAGATCACATTTTTAATACATAGGTGCAAAGATGTGGTCAGAAAATGCTGGTATATACCTTATCATTAGACACTATGTGGTAAAAAGTATGTGGACATCATTCTAATATTAAGTTCAACTGTTTAATCCACACTCATATATAATAAGATAAGATGCCTTTATTGTCATTGCACAGTGTACAATCCAACGGTGCTTACACATACAATAAGTAAAAAATAGAAGCAAAAAAATTATATATATATATATATATATATATATATATATATATATATATACACACACACCATACACACACATGTATAAGAATCTTAAATATAAAGAATAAAGACTAAACTATAAAACACACAGCATTGAAGTAGTAGTGGGGTATTGCACATGCCCTGATTGGCTTAGGATATTGCACAGAATAAATTGCACGTTCTTAAAAAAAAAAAAAAAAGCAATTCTATAAAATATACTAGATTCCTCCAGTATGACTGTGATGGTACCCAGTGGTCTGGGTTCGAATCTTGGGCGTCTACACAGACATGATTGGCTAAATCTGGGATGGGGGGTGGCCACGACCCTGCGATGGTATTCCTGCCATGCGCCCAGTGTTTCCTGGTAAAACCAGGTTTGTTCACTTATTTTTTACTGTAGAAAACAGTGTTCACTGTTTATAAGTAGAAGAACTATTTCATTTGCTCCCATATTTAAGGTCTACATACCAGACCTGGCAGCTTTTACACCGGATGCCCTTCCTGATGCAACCCTCATATTTCTATCTGGGCGTGTGACCGGCACTGAAAGCATACTGGCAAGTGAACCTCCCAATGGCTAGGCTGTTTCGGTCACCCCTTCCTTCAGACATTAGCCAAACACATCAGTGCACGCGCCCGACCGGCCGATAGCACCGCTGAGATTTGAACCGCTATGCCACCCGAGCACCATCACATTATTTCACACAATACCAACATCTGTACATCTGTAATAGCCACACACATAAACAGGGAATAAAAGGAACTTACAAGGAGAAAGAGCTTCTTATATCCAACCTTCAGGTATCCGACTGCAACTCCCCGACCTCTGATTAGGAAGAATTGGAGACAGAGACAGTTGTTTCTGACAGCTAGACTTAAGCTTTACCATGTGCAATGACATTCAAGCCACTAGAGGGCAGTGGTAGCTTACAGGTGAAGGAACTGGACTAGAGCTCAGAGGGTCACTGGTTCAAGCCCTCAATTGCTTGCACTGTATTTAATAACAAGTGTAAGTCACTTAGGATAAAAGCGTCTGCTAAATGCCATAAATGTAAATGTATATTACTTCTCACACACACAGTAGAGCTCAAACGTTTACATGGTTGTATGAACAGTGAGTGTAAGTTATCTAATAATTAACCATCCAGGCTTTTACTCAACGTAAACATCTTCATTACATTATTTAATAAAACTAAACTCCAGAACAGCGTAACACAGTAAAACAGAATGATCCGAACTGTATGTGAACAGGCATGGCAGTCTGGACAGGCAGACACAAGTTTGTGAACACTGTATCCTACCCGTTGCGTTCTCCATCCTTTAGCAGGTACAGGAAATGTCTGTTGAGCTGTAGCTTTGCTGCACTTGTGATTGGTGCAGGTAGCAGCTGCGCCTGAACAGAAAACAAATGTTTAGCGCCAGCGTCATTCTATATGCAACCAGTGATAAATATGAACCAATGGAATCAGAGTCACCTTGGCTGAGGCCTTTCCTAACTCATCTATGATGGTGGCAGTCTGGTTTTGGGCATCAGGTCTGCAATACAAAAACTTTATATATTAAAATTAAAATATTAAGATAGGTTTGTCACATGATTAGGTGACTGAGCTGTTGTACTTCGAGTTGTTGAGACACTGAGGGCCTGTTCCAATCCAGGGGCGGCATTTTATAAAAACCTAAAGTTACAGAGTGATGCTGTTTCACTAGATGTGTCACAATTGTGGCATTTCAGCATAAATATATTTATTTAAGTAATTTACTATGTGAATTTATGGCAGTTACACTTCTATACTTTTTATATTACAGTGTCAATAAAGTCTGGACACATAGGCAAATTGCATATTTTCAATAAATGTTATTTCATTCAAATATTAATCAATAATGTATTCAATGTGTTTTCCACTATGTGTGATGCAATATGTATGTGTGTGTATTTGAATTATAAAGGGATAAAATCATACAAAAACACCATGGTGGTGCAGCAGATAGTGTAAATGGTTCACACTGGAAAACCCTATATATATATATATATATATATATATATATATATATACAGGGGTTGGACAATGAAACTGAAACACCTGTCATTTTAGTGTGGGAGGTTTCATGGCTAAATTGGACCAGTCTGGTGGCCAATCTTCATTAATTGCACATTGCACCAGTAAGAGCAGAGTGTGAAAGTTCAATTAGCAGGGTAAGAGCACAGTTTTGCTCAAAATATTGCAATGCACACAACATTATGGGTGACATACCAGAGTTCAAAAGAGGACAAATTGTTGGTGCACGTCTTGCTGGCGCATCTGTGACCAAGACAGCAAGTCTTTGTGATGTATCAAGAGCCACGGTATCCAGGGTAATGTCAGCATACCACCAAGAAGGACAAACCACATCCAACAGGATTAACTGTGGACGCAAGAGGAAGCTGTCTGAAAGGGATGTTCGGGTGCTAACCCGGATTGTATCCAAAAAACATAAAACCACGGCTGCCCAAATCACGGCAGAATTAAATGTGCACCTCAACTCTCCTGTTTCCACCAGAACTGTCCGTCGGGAGCTCCACAGGGTCAATATACACGGCCGGGCTGCTATAGCCAAACCTTTGGTCACTCGTGCCAATGCCAAACGTCGGTTTCAATGGTGCAAGGAGCGCAAATCTTGGGCTGTGGACAATGTGAAACATGTATTGTTCTCTGATGAGTCCACCTTTACTGTTTTCCCCACATCCGGGAGAGTTACGGTGTGGAGAAGCCCCAAAGAAGCGTACCACCCAGACTGTTCCATGCCCAGAGTGAAGCATGGGGGTGGATCAGTGATGGTTTGGGCTGCCATATCATGGCATTCCCTTGGCCCAATACTTGTGCTAGATGGGCGCGTCACTGCCAAGGACTACCGAACCATTCTGGAGGACCATGTGCATCCAATGGCGGTGCCGTGTATCAGGATGACAATGCACCAATACACACAGCAAGACTGGTGAAAGATTGGTTTGATGAAAGTGAAGTTGAACATCTCCCATGGCCTGCACAGTCACCAGATCTAAATATTATTGAGCCACTTTGGGGTGTTTTGGAGAAGCGAGTCAGGAAACGTTTTCCTCCACCAGCATCACGTAGTGACCTGGCCACTATCCTGCAAGAAGAATGGCTTAAAATCCCTCTGACCACTGTGCAGGACTTGTATATGTCATTTCCAAGACGAATTGACGCTGTATTGGCCGCAAAAGGAGGCCCTACACCATACTAATAAATTATTGTGGTCTAAAACCAGGTGTTTCAGTTATTTTGTCCAACCCCTGTATGTATGTATATATACAGTGTATCACAAAAGTGAGTACACCCCTCACATTTCTGCAGATATTTAAGTATATCTTTTCATGGGACAACACTGACAAAATGACACTTTGACACAATGAAAAGTAGTCTGTGTGCAGCTTATATAACAGTGTAAATTTATTCTTCCCTCAAAATAACTCAATATACAGCCATTAATGTCTAAACCACCGGCAACAAAAGTGAGTACACCCCTAAGAGACTACACCCCTAAATGTCCAAATTGAGCACTGCTTGTCATTTTTCCTCCAAAATGTCATGTGATTTGTTAGTGTTACTAGGTCTCAGGTGTGCATAGGGAGCAGGTGTGTTCAATTTAATAGTACAGCTCTCACACTCTCTCATACTGGTCACTGAAAGTTCCAACATGGCACCTCATGGCAAAGAACTCTCTGAGGATCTTAAAAGACGAATTGTTGCGCTACATGAAGATGGCCAAGGCTACAAGAAGATTGCCAACACCCTGAAACTGAGCTGCAGCACAGTGGCCAAGATCATCCAGCGTTTTAAAAGAGCAGGGTCCACTCAGAACAGACCTCGCGTTGGTCGTCCAAAGAAGCTGAGTGCACGTGCTCAGCGTCACATCTAACTGCTGTCTTTGATAGATAGGTGCAGGAGTGCTGTCAGCATTGCTGCAGAGATTGAAAAGGTGGGGGGTCAGCCTGTCAGTGCTCAGACCATACGCCGCACACTACATCAAATTGGTCTGCATGGCTGTCACCCCAGAAGGAAGCCTTTTCTGAAGTCTCTACACAAGAAAGCCCGCAAACAGTTTGCTGAAGACATGTCAACAAAGGACATGGATTACTGGAACCATGTCCTATGGTCTGATGAGACCAAGATTAATTTGTTTGGTTCAGATGGTCTCAAGCATGTGTGGCGGCAATCAGGTGAGGAGTACAAAGATAAGTGTGTCATGCCTACAGTCAAGCATGGTGGTGGGAATGCCATGGTCTGGGGCTGCATGAGTGCAGCAGGTGTTGGGGAGTTACATTTCATTGAGGGACACATGAACTCCAATATGTACTGTGAAATACTGAAGCAGAGCATGATCCCCTCCCTCCAGAAACTGGGTCGCAGGGCAGTGTTCCAGCATGATAATGACCCCAAACACACCTCTAAGACGACCACTGCTTTATTGAAGAGGCTGAGGGTAAAGGTGATGGACTGGCCAAGCATGTCTCCAGACCTAAACCCAATAGAACATCTTTGGGGCATCCTTAAGCGGAAGGTGGAAGAGCGCAAAGTCTCGAATATCCGCCAGCTCCGTGATGTCGTCATGGAGGAGTGGAAAAGCATTCCAGTGGCAACCTGTGAAGCTCTGGTAAACTCCATGCCCAGGAGAGTTAAGGCAGTTCTGGGAAATAATGGTGGCCACACAAAATATTGACACTTCAGGAACTTTCACTAAGGGGTGTACTCACTTTTGTTGCTGGTGGTTTAGACATTAATGGCTGTATATTGAGTTATTTTGAGGGAAGAATAAATTTACACTGTTATATAAGCTGCACACAGACTACTTTTCATTGTGTCAAAGTGTCATTTTGTCAGTGTTGTCCCATGAAAAGATATACTTAAATATCTGCAGAAATGTGAGGGGTGTACTCACTTTTGTGATACACTGTATATATACTGTATATATATATATATATATATATATATATATATATATATATATATATATATATATATATATATAGCACAAATCAGAATATATATCATGCAGGTTATACTAATATAGTTTATCATATATTTAGTTAATCATGCATTTCTCTTTAATCAGATCAGGTAAAACAGCACACACCTTACACATCATTATGACATTGATGTGAGCTATTGTATGGGGGTTATTTATAGGTGTGACAGAATAAACATCCATAATAAAGTCTATTTCTTAATTTAATTCTTACCTCCCGTGTGGTTTCCGTGCAGCACAAAGGTTCTGATCCAGGACTGAAATTCTCTCCGGAAACAAAGGGTTCAGGTCGAAATGGAATTCCATCTTATCCTGAATTAAATGACAGATTCATACAGCAGTGCAGCTGTTACGCCCTACAACACATGGAGCATCCAGCAACTATTCATTTCCTATCTGACCAAGCTCAAAAATAAACATGTGCATATTAATATCACTAACTAACACTAACCAGCAAGTGCACTGTTATTCCTGCAGCTCCTGTCTGTCCTGCATTATTCCTGAGAGGCCTTATTTACTATAATAAACCCCCTTCACTACTCCGGATAAGCTCATCACAAGCTTATGGGATTTCAGTATTTTTTAAGCAAAAATTTAATTTACAAAAAAAATCCACACAAACAGTTACAAAAATAAACACAAATACAACGAAGCACAGTTAAAAAGCGCTAGATTTAAACCGCAAAACCTGCTTTATTCGGGGGAAAACAACTGCTCGTATCCAGAATTGCACTAACATTAAAATTAAGTGCACTAGATAGGGCGCTTAATCCTTTATGTTGTACCCTAAGTAGTGCGCCGATAAGAAAAATAGGAGGTAATTAGAGACACTGCCTATCATCGTTTCCGCTTCCTCTTGGCAACTGCACACAGCGTTCCAGTGTTATCATAGTAACCTATCCACTTAAATCCACTTTTAATATGCAGTGTATTATTTTAATAAAAATATATTATTATATTATATTATAAATACACATAAACTTTTATTCAGTGGCCATTTTTCATCTGCAGTATTTTTATTAATGAAATATATATACTCCTTTACTGATTTTATCATTTGTTTGTTTGTTTATTAGGATTTTAACAGGAACGGTAGTTACTCATTACACAAGTTTATATCGAACACAGTCTTGGATAATTTAGTGTCTCCAATTCACCTCACTTGCATGTCTTTGCATATTTTGTGGAGGAAACCGGAGCACCCGGAGGAAACCCACACAGACACGGGGAGAACATGCAAACTCCACACAGAAAGGACCCGGACCGCACCACCTGGGGATGGAACCCAGGACCTTCTTGCTGTGAGGCGACAGTGCTACCCACTTAGCCACCGTGCCGCCAGATTTTATCATTTAGTTCCTCTCTTGTATGGTACAGAAACAGTGACATCATTTTTTCCTTCAGCTGAATGAAAGCAAGTCAGAGGTTATCATTTTTGGGGGTCCTCATCACATCAACACGGTCTCCAATAACCTTGGTCGTTTGTCTACACGTGTCAAAACATCTGTGAGAAATCTCGGTGTTATTTTTGACTCTGACCTCAGATTTGATAAACAAATCAACTCTGTGGTAAGGAATAGCTTCTTCCAGCTCAGAAATATTGCAAAGATTAAGCCTCTTCTCTGCTATTCTGACCTGGAAAAAGTTATTCATGCATTCATTTCTTCAAGAATTGACTACTGTAATTATTGATTCATTGACTACTGACCCACTTTACCATCAGTGAACATCCAGGGAATGGACATTGAGAGAGTGGACGCTTATAAGTACCTGGGTGTTCATCTAAATAACAAACTGGACTGGTCAGCTAATACTACTGCACTTTATAAAAAAAGATCAGAGCAGACTCTACCTGCATAGGCGACTGAGGTCATTTGGAGTCCGGCGGGGGGGGACTCCTGAGGACTTTCTTTGACACAGTGGTGGCATCGGCCATCTTTTACGGAGTGGTATGCGGGGGCAGCAGCATCTCTACAGTGGACGGGAAGAGACTAAACAAACTTATTAAGAGGGCCGGCTCTGTCCTGGGGAGCCCCTTAGACCCAGTGCAGGTGGTGGGAGACAGGAGGATGCTAGCCAAGCTGGCATCCATGCTGGAGAATGACTTCCACCACATGCATGAGACTCTGGCAGCACTGGGCAGCTCCTTCAGTGACAGGCTGCTTCACCCCAAATGTGGGAAGGAGTGGTACCGCAGGTCTTGGTCTTTTCTGCTGTCCTAACCACTGTCCTGAGGGCCTTTTTTTCTGAGATGTTACAACTCTCATACCAGAGAGAGATGCTGCTGGTTAAAACACTCTCTATTGTGCCTCTGTAGAAAGTGGTGAGGATGGGTGGACTGAGATGGGCCCTCCTCAATCGGCGTAAGAAATGCAATCGCTGGTGAGCCTTTTTGACCAGAGAGGAGGTGTGCAAGGACCAGGTCAGGTTGTCCGTAACGTGAACCCCTAAGAACTTCGTGTTCTGGACAATTTCAACCGGCGTGCCATTGATGTAGGTCGGGGTGTGAATGGGCTGTTTTTTCCAGAAGTCAATCACCATCTCTTTGGTTTTATCAACATTCAGGACCAGGTTGTTATTGCTGCACCATTCCACAAAGAGTCTCACCTCCTTTCTGTATGCAGTCTCGTTGTTGTCCAGAATGAGTCCCACAACTGTTGTGTCATCTGCATACTTTATTATGTGATTTGTGTTGGACTTAGCACGACAGTCATGGGTCATCAGAGTAAACAGTAGAGGGCTCAGCACACATCCTTGTGGAGATCCTGTAGACAGTGAGACCGTGGTTGATGTGTTGTTGCCTACATGCACAAACTGATGTCTGTCTGTGAGAAAATCCAGAATCCAATTGCACAGTGTGGTGTTTAGTCCCAGTGTGACCAGTTTGCTGGCCAGATGCTGGGGGATTATTGTGTTAAAAGCCGAACTGAAGTCGACAAACAGCATCCGTACATGCAAGCAGATCACACACACACTTAAAATTTTTCATAACAATGTTTGACTTTTTTCCCCATGGGAAATTATTACAATGTGCAATATTTCTCCCAAGTGCAATCATTTGTAATTATTGTAAGTTTTTTCCTGACTTATTATTATTATTATTATACATTGTTTCTTTTTATTGTCTATCTTTTTATACTGAGTGCTATACTATCCCTTTGCTGCTGCTGCAACGATGTGAATTTCCCCACTGTGGGACTAATAAATGATTATCTTATCTTATCTTATCTTATCTTATCTTATCTGTATAACCCACCACCGCCAAGTTGCCACTGTTGGGTCCCTGAGCAAGGCCCTTAACCCTCAATTGCTCATTGTGTGAATCGCTTTGGATAAAAGCATCTGCTAAATGCAGATGTAAATGTAAAATCCTAATAAACAAACAAACAAAGCAAATTATTAAAATGCCTTGGCCTTTTTATTGGGCGTAATGCCTGCTGTTTCATAGATCAAATTGGGGGCAATCATTACTTTCATCTTGAAATGTGCAATCTGAAAGAGTGTTAAATACATTATTACGTTAAATAATGTACGTGTTTTCCATTTCTGTACACCATTTCTATCCAAAGCCAGTAAAGTGATTCTGATTTAGTTCGAATACTTAATGCTGTTCGCTGTAATTATGATCAGGCAGGTTTGGTGGAGGCTATATCGCTGAATCAGGACCCCTTGGTATAAAAGGTGCCACTGGCGCGCTTGTCTGTTCTCTTCGAGTCTGATCAGTGTGAGGTGAGTTCGGTTAGGAGTGATTATTGTTATTGAACTGGATTTTTGGTCATATTTATTTATTTTGACGTGTTATTTCATGCAGTGTTTAAGTAGCGTGTGTTTCAGAGCGAAGTGTGGTTGAAAAATATATATATTTATATGCGGTTTCGGTTGTTCGTTAGCTCAGTTGCTAACTTTGGCCGCCTCGTGGCGTTTTTCTAAGCGACCGTTATTTTTTGAATTTTTAAAAAGTAACGGTCGCTCCCCAGCATGAGTTTCACTATATAATCCGCTGCAGTGTCGGGAGTTCGTATCTAACTCATTTTTGTGGTGTTTTAAGCAGATTGGTGACCATGGGCCTCCGCTGCAGGCGTGCTGGAGATGGTAAGGATGTTAAAGTGATCTTTGATGGCTTTATCTGAACGCATGTGCTGATGATTCATTAGACTAGAGTCTCTGATTATAACGTGAAGCTCTTTACAATAAGCTGAACATGTTTATGTGCTTCTGCTACACACGATCATATTTAAAGTCCAGAAGTTCATGCGTGGCTTGTTTTGTGTGTAGAATGGACTGAAGATGGAACCTAACTTCTGGATTCTTAACTGCTTAACTTAATTGCTAGGTAAGTGATAGAATTCGCGAACTTAATGCGACTGGGTTCGATTCCCCAGGTGGTGGGCAGTCTGGGTCCTTACTGTGTGGGGTTGGCATGTTCACCCACTGTGTGTGGGTTTCCTCCCACAGTCCAAAGACGTGCAAGTGAGGCGAATTTGAGATACAAAATTGTCCATGACTGTGTTTGACATTAAAGACTTGATCTGAGAAACCGTTTCGGTCATAAATGTAACCAAAGTTTGTAAAATATGATATTAAAATCCTAATAAATAATTAATGCAACAGTTCACATGCAAATTAGGAATCCAATTATTGCAGAATATCAACTGGGGTTACATTCATTACAGGAGTTTGCGAGTAGTCTCAAATATTTGCACAGTCTTTAAACAGTTGCTACTTAGATCGATGCTAAACCCATATGGCCTTATTTCTGCATACATTTTATATTGGTTTGCCAGCAGGTGAAGTCAAGTCAACTTTATTTATATAGCGCT
This sequence comes from Trichomycterus rosablanca, assembly GCF_030014385.1. Classification (NCBI taxonomy): domain Eukaryota; kingdom Metazoa; phylum Chordata; class Actinopteri; order Siluriformes; family Trichomycteridae; genus Trichomycterus; species Trichomycterus rosablanca. The sequence goes on along the minus strand of NC_085989.1, from coordinate 2,643,520 downwards.
TTTTACAATAGACATTGTCTCAAAGCAACTTCACAAAATCCAGGACCAACAGATACAAAAACCCCTGTTGAGCAAGCCGAGGGCGACTGTGGCCTGGAGTATACTTTAAATAAGTAGGATTTACACAAATCATATCATCAAATCATACAAACACAGAAATAAATGAACTAAAAGTTATAACTGGCAATAAACAAATAAATAAATAATAATAATAGTTGTTATTCGCTCTAGTCTTCAATAAAGTCTGTAGTGAGTTCTTGTCATACTCGGTGCAATTACGCCAGGTGCCCAATAAAAATGTTCAATTGTTTGAGTAGCAACTATATTAACCTTGGCGACTCTTGACATCTAATGCAGTTTTTCTTGATCAAATGGAAGACTTAAGTCTGCATAAATTTAATCCATAGTCTTTGGGAAATATACCCTTTGATTCCATGCGTTCAGGGGTCAAATTGACCTCATCTAACTGTTAGTTGAATATTTTATTGTATATAAGAATTTTAAACCCTTTCAATAAGTATCTAGTTATGGTGGCTAAGTGGGTAGCACTGTCATCACAGCAAGAAGGTCCTGGGTTCGATCTCCAGGTGGGGTGGTCTTGGCCTGGGTAGTATTTAGGAAAGATACTCTTTGATTTCTTTCTTTGACTGTAACTAAATATAACATTGAATATATTGTATAAGAATTTTAAACTGTTTAGACAGTGTGCCTAGTTGGTTAAAACCACACACATGCTGAGATGACTTAAAGCATGTGGTGTTCAGGAGGATCAGTATTATTCATGTGTTAGTTTTGTGTGCATTAGTTAAGCAGTTAACTCGAGTTTCCTTATTTCAACAGCAATCAAGTGGATTTAAGGCTCATGTTGCCTTTTCCCAAAGGGAAGCTCCTGCTTGATTAGGTTTGTATTGATTTTGTGTTTAAAGCATTTCTTATTAGTTGTGTAATGATGATACCATTAGACTAGAGTCTCTGAGATCCTGATGTTATATTTGCCAACTGAACACACATCTGACATGTATATACAGGTATTTATCGGTCAAACTGGGATTGTTTATAGTTTCGTTTTGTTTTTAGCAGGTCGCAGTGTCAAGATTTGCTGTCCAGTTTGTCTTGAACTACACCGTGGCACCTGGTAAGTGCACCATAATGTGGATCTTTGCTAACTGCGGTGTTAATGATGAGATGCTTTTTCGGTTCTACTGATATAGAATGAGGTTTTCTCGCAGCGCACTGAAACACTGGCCTGCCCAGTAATACCAAGTTTTTGTTTTTTAGCACTTATTAATTCATGTTTTTTGTTATACAGGTGGTTGTTGGAAGACGCACTAGAAGAGGATTGCTGACCACGTTCTTGTTGGGTTTGGTGTAATGCCAGTTGTAATGAAGTCAGGCTGGTGCTAATAAAAGCATTTAAGCTTAACAGACTGTCTCGTTTATTTTTTTGCATCTTAAATGGCAAAATGCCCCAGGAGTCGTGTTAAATGCTTATTCAAGTGACTATTATAATAATGAATATAATGTTAACCACCTTTTTGTACAAAATAAAATGGTGCAAGTGCTTAACTTGTTCAAACTCAAAAGAAGCTTTATTGGCATTATCGACAAGGACATCTGTATTGCCAAAGCTCAGTTACAGAGAAATAATGAAAAATAGCAAAAATATTAATAAAAACGGTGAATAATAACAATAAAAAAGTGATTTAATCACTTGAATGCTTGACTTGAGGCTCTAAAAGTTGTTAAACCTAGATTCTTTACCTGATCTGGCTCTTTCCCAATCTGAGTTGGTCAACAAATGGCTTTGGACTATGTGACTCGAACAAGAGCCATTCATTACATTCCAGACGAGAAGGTTTTATTATAGATTTAATGTTACATTTGTGATAGTAAATATAAAGTTAAATAATCCACTTGTTGCTTTAAGTGATTTGTAGAGTCTCGCCCCATGCTGTTGTCACTTATAATTGCATGAATAATGTATGTGGTATTTATTTGGGGAATAAATACGGTACGTTGGGTTCCTGTTGTTTACTGTGTACTTCATGTTCAACTGTAACACGATGCGTTTTGGTTAACAGCTTAAACGTTTTAATAACTGCTTTCAGGATTGTGAGTGTTTTTAGGACATAAATGATCGAGTACTTTATTAATCCTCGAAGGGAAATTGTGGCGTTGCAGCAGCAATAACAATTATTAGAAAAAACATCACACAATGACCTTATGATGAGGTAAATGAAAGCTATAAAGGGGTGAGCCTAAAGGTGCAGTTACAGACGTGCAATTTAAAACTTTTTTTTGCACTGGGACCCATGTCGCACTGCCCCCCCGTTGGCTGCACTCGCCAAGTCGTTATTGTTATTACAATGAAATATCATAATACATGTATCTATCAGCATACAGCATTTATATATATATATATATATAAAGTGACTTCCTCGAGTCCTGAGAGGTTGATTTCGTCAATTCAACAGTATTGTCCCTCAAGCCAGACTTATGGATTTGAATGAGGTAAAATATTTGTTAACTCATTCATTTATCATCGTTAATCGCTTTATCAGAATTGCCTATACCTGAAAATATTTGGCACAAGAAAGGAAAGAACCCAGGACATGGTGCCAGTCAGTCTCAGGGCGTAGTTTGCATGTTCTCATGGGTTTACTCCGGAAGCTCCGGTTTCCTCCCACAGTCCATAGACGTGCAAGTGAGGTGAATTGGAGACACTAAATTGTCCATGACTGTAACCTTGTGAACTGATGAATCTCGTGTAATGAGTGACTGCCGTTTCTGTCATGAATGTAACCAAAGTGTAAAACATGACGTTAAAATCCTAATAAATAAATAAATCTCAGGGCACCTCATACTTATCCACTCACTGTATATCTGTGGAGTATTTAACGTGCCAATCCAACTACTGTCATGTTCCTGGATGATGGTAGAAAACATGTCATAACAAAGTTTATATTCTGGTTTCCTTCTACTTCTCCAAAACATACAGACTGCTCTAAAGTTTTGCTAAATATTCTTTTTTGTGCATTAACTGAGTAAACGAGTGTGTGCTGCCATGCCAGCGACAGATTGGCTCCCTGTCCTGGGAACGTTCAGCATGGTGGCTAAGTGGGTAGCACTGTCGCCTCACAGCAAGAAGGTCCTGGGTTTGATTCCCAGGTGGGCCGCTCCGAGTCCTTTCTGTGTGGAGTTTGCATGTTCTCCCCATGTCAGCGTTCGGTTTCCTCCCACAGTCCAAAGACATACAAGTGAGGTGAATTGGAGACACTAAATTGTCCCATGAGTGTGTTCGATATAACCTTGTGAACTGATGAACCTTGTGTAATGAGTAACTGCCGTTTCCTGTCATGAATGTAACCAAAGTGTAAAACATGACATTAAAATCCTAATAAATAAATAAATCTCAGGGCACCTCATACTTATCCACTCACTGTATATCTGTGGAGTATTTAACGTGCCAATCCAACTACTGTCATGTTCTTAGAAGATGGTAGAAAATAAGATATGTCATAACAAAGTTTATATTCTGGTTTCCTTCTACTTCTCCAAAACATACAGACTGCTCTAAAGTTTTGCTAGATATTCTTTTTTGTGCATTAACTGAGTAAACGAGTGTGTGCTGGGAGCGGGCGGCACCGTGGCTCGGTGGGTAGCAAGAAGGGGCGGTCTGGGTCCTTTCTGTGTGGAGTTTGCATGTTCTCCCTGTGTCTGCGTGGGTTTTCTCTGGGTGCTCCGGTTTCCTCCCACAGTCCAAAGACGTGCAAGTGAGGTGAACTGGAGATACTAAATTGTCTGTGTTCGATATAACAATGTGAAATTGTGAAAAACCTGTCATGAATGTAACCAAAGTGTAAAACATGACGTTAAAATCCTAATGAACAAACCAACCATGTCCTGGGTGTATTCCTGCCAGCGACCCTGACCGGAATTACGAGTTTAGTGGAGCCAATTGTGTCAATCTACAGGTTTGTTTGCACAATATCTGGCAACCCGATGTGGTTCGGAAGCTCCGGCTAGCTCGAAATCTGACAGAGATCTCAGCATGTAGGTGGGCATTTAGTCAAGAAAATATCCGGTTTTAATTCAGCTTATTTAAATTGAGAAGTTTAGGATTGCTGACCGATTTAAGAATCGGTTAGGGAGATAGTTTGGGATAAATCGAGTCGGCTATGCTAAGCTAAGCTAAGCTAAGCTAGGCGGCTAAAGAGCGAACGCTAAACGAACAGGCTAACGATATGATGGTAAACATTGAGTCCAGTACTAATGAAAGTAACGATTTAGTTTTATTAATGCGCTTTGGAACGTTAATTTTACTGTAAGTTGGCTGACAACTTGAATTAAATGTTAAATATGTGGCTATAATGTTTAGCTACACACTTTAGCTATTTGTTTACTCGATATTTATGGTGAAGGGTGTGTCTCATTAAATCAGCTCTTATTGTTCTAAACAAAACCAGGACTATTGCTTGTTTTAGGATTGAAAGGGTCCAAATCTGGTCAGTTTACATGACATTTTGCTCATAATTAAGATATGTTTCATATTCAGGACGTAATTTAAGAAGTTATAGGGTTGAATCGTAGATTTTTGACTATTAAATTGGGTTTAGTGAAAGAAGGAAACATGTCAGCTGTTGTAGGACGAGTTTGGACTTGGGTAAACCCAAGGAATTTGTACCGCCCTTGGGATAGCAAGCCCAAATGTGAAAAACCAATTACACTTGAAGGTCAGGAGAAGAAGAGCAGCACATGGAGCCTGGGAGGGTTAGCCCCTTGGGTTTGGGGTCCATGGAGAAACCCAAGTGACCAAAAGATGCCCACGGAGGAGTTTTGGGAAGCACAGGAAGACATTCTCAAACCTGTAAAAATTGAGGAACTGAAAGCAGAAAGATCTGACGCTGTGGCTCCTCAGCGATGGTGGAGTAGTATGCTCCCATCTTTCCGCGTTTGGCCGAGATCAGCGGACTCCTCCGGGCTCAGACAGAGAGGCCAACCGTCATCGGAAACGGATTCCCAAGACGGCGAACTCTCCGACTACGGAACCCCTCCGCCATCGCCCTCGCCACTCTCGAAGGGCACGGCGGCCTTCCGCTTCTTCGCCCGCTCCTGGACGGGCGAGATCCTCCCCGAGCATTTCCAGATCTGCTTCAACTTCATCCGTCACCTCTTCGACCTGTTCGTCGTCGGCTTCCTGTGGTCGGTCTCGCCCCCTGCCAGGTTCGTCCTCGACGTCCTCGGAGTCCAAGGTGCCCTGAAGCTGTGGCTGCACGGCATGGCCATGTTCCTGGTGTCCTCGGTAGGCATGGCCGGCCTGCTGTGGCTGGTTCAGGAGTACCTGGCGCAGTTTGCCCTGGTGTACGGCATCGTTCAGGCGCTCGTCGTTTCGGTCAGCGTGCGCCAGAGCGTCATTCTGGGGACCGAAGAGGACGATGAGAAGGAGGATGGCAAAGAGGAACAAGACGAGGTGGATGAGACGGAAGAAGAGTGGGAGCAGGATCAACCCAGCCGTGTTCACAACAAAATGATGCCTGTGTCTTAAAGGAAGATACTCAGGTAGGCGTTTATGTGTTCTTCTTAGTGTCCCAATACAAAATGCTGATCTTAGGGTGATGGGTTAGTGCAATTAAATAACACAAAGGGGTTGATTTAAGAAGAAATATATGCAAATATATGTTCACAGAGCAGTTTATTAGGTATACATATCTGCTTTTTACGTTCACTATCATACAGAGGACCTCTCCAAGTCACTCTCAGTGCTGGTCCCAAGCCCAAATACAATTAGGATCATAAAAGCTCTACCAAGTCAGGTATGCAAACCAGAATGAGCCACTGTTTGCGACCCCTGAATATAAACTGGAGCAGCTGGAAGGAGAAAAAAAAAAAGGGATATTTAAATGTTACTTTATTTAAATGCAGACTGGTTCTAATTTAGAAGATACAGTGTATCACAAAAGTGAGTACACCCCTCACATTTCTGCAAATATTTTATTATATCTTTTCATGGGACAACACTATAGACATAAAACTTGGATATAACTTAGAGTAGTCAGTGTACAACTTGTATAGCAGTGTAGATTTACTGTCTTCTGAAAATAACTCAACACACAGCCATTAATGTCTAAATAGCTGGCAACATAAGTGAGTACACCCCACAGTGAACATGTCCAAATTGTGCCCAAAGTGTCAATATTTTGTGTGACCACCATTATTATCACTGCCTTAACCCTCCTGGGCATGGAATTCACCAGAGCTGCACAGGTTGCTACTGGAATCCTCTTCCACTCCTCCATGATGACATCACGGAGCTGGTGGATGTTAGACACCTTGAACTCCTCCACCTTCCACTTGAGGATGCGCCACAGGTGCTCAATTGGGTTTAGTCCATCACCTTTACCTTCAGCTTCCTCAGCAAGGCAGTTGTCATCTTGGAGGTTGTGTTTGGGGTCGTTATCCTGTTGGAAAACTGCCATGAGGCCCAGTTTTCGAAGGGAGGGGATCATGCTCTGTTTCAGAATGTCACAGTACATGTTGGAATTCATGTTTCCCTCAATTAACTGCAGCTCCCCAGTGCCAGCAACACTCATGCAGCCCAAGACCATGATGCTACCACCACCATGCTTGACTGTAGGCAAGATACAGTTGTCTTGGTACTTCTCACCAGGGCGCCGCCACACATGCTGGACACCATCTGAGCCAAACAAGTTTATCTTGGTCTCGTCAGACCACAGGGCATTCCAGTAATCCATGTTCTTGGACTGCTTGTCTTCAGCAAACTGTTTGCGGGCTTTCTTGTGCGTCAGCTTCCTTCTGGGATGACGACCATGCAGACCGAGTTGATGCAGTGTGCGGCGTATGGTCTGAGCACTGACAGGCTGACCTCCCACGTCTTCAACCTCTGCAGCAATGCTGGCAGCACTCATGTGTCTATTTTTTTAAGCCAACCTCTGGATATGACGCCGAACACGTGGACTCAACTTCTTTGGTCGACCCTGGCGAAGCCTGTTCCGAGTGGAACCTGTCCTGGAAAACTGCTGTATGACCTTGGCCACTGAGCTGTAGCTCAGTTTCAGGGTGTTAGCAATCTTCTTATAGCCTAGGCCATCTTTGTGAAGAGCAACAATTCTATTTCTCACATCCTCAGAGAGTTCTTTGCCATGAGGTGCCATGTTGAATATCCAGTGGCCAGTATGAGAGAATTGTACCCAAAACACCAAATTTAACAGCCCTGCTCCCCATTTACACCTGGGACCTTGACACATGACACCAGGGAGGGACAACGACACATTTGGGCACAATTTGGACATGTTCACTGTGGGGTGTACTCACTTATGTTGCCAGCTATTTAGACATTAATGGCTGTGTGTTGAGTTATTTTCAGAAGACAGTAAATCTACACTGCTATACAAGTTGTACACTGACTACTCTAAGTTATATCCAAGTTTCATGTCTATAGTGTTGTCCCATGAAAAGATATAATGAAATATTTGCAGAAATGTGAGGGGTGTACTCACTTTTGTGATACACTGTAATTATGAAAGTGCTCATGGAGCAATCAGTGCCGAGCCAGTTTGTCTCAGTGCCGGGACCACTTTTTCACACCGTAGAGCAGAGATGTTCGCAAGTCACAAAATACGAGTCCGAGTCGAGTCACGAGTCTTTAGGCTAGAGTCCGAGTCGAGTCACGAGTCTTTAGGCTAGAGACCGAGTCGAGTCACGAGTCTTTAGGCTAGAGTCGAGTCACGAGTCTTTAGGCTAGAGTCCGAGTCGAGTCACGAGTCTTTAGGCTAGAGTCCGAGTCAAGTCACGAGTCTTTAGGCTAGAGTCGAGTCATGAGTCTTTAGACTAGAGTCCGAGTCAAGTCACGAGTATTTAGGCTAGAGTCTGAGTCGAGTCACGAGTCTTTAGGCTAGAGACCGAGTCGAGTCACGAGTCTTTAGGCTAGAGACCGAGTCGAGTCACGAGTCTTTAGGCTAGAGTCGAGTCACGAGTCTTTAGGCTAGAGTCCGAGTCGAGTCACGAGTCTTTAGGCTAGAGTCCGAGTCAAGTCACGAGTCTTTAGGCTAGAGTCGAGTCATGAGTCTTTAGACTAGAGTCCGAGTCAAGTCATGAGTCTTTAGACTAGAGTCCGAGTCGAGTCACGAGTCTTTAGGCTAGAGACCGAGTCGAGTCACGAGTCTTTAGGCTAGAGTCGAGTCACGAGTCTTTAGGCTAGAGTCGAGTCACGAGTCTTTAGGCTAGAGTCCGAGTCGAGTCACTAGTCTTTAGGCTAGAGTCCGAGTCAAGTCACGAGTCTTTAGGCTAGAGTCGAGTCATGAGTCTTTAGACTAGAGTCCGAGTCGAGTCACGAGTCTTTAGACCAGAGTCCGAGTCGAGTCACGAGTCTTTAGACTAGAGTCCGAGTCGAGTCACGAGTCTTTAGGCTAGAGTCCGAGTCGAGTCACGAGTCTTTAGGCTAGAGTCCGAGTCGAGTCACGAGTCTTTAGGCTAGAGTCCGAGTCGAGTCACGAGTCTTTAGGCTAGAGTCCGAGTCGAGTCACGAGTCTTTAGGCTAGAGTCCGAGTCGAGTCACGAGTCTTTAGGCTAGAGTCCGAGTCGAGTCACGAGTCTTTAGGCTAGAGTCCGAGTCGAGTCACGAGTCTTTAGGCTAGAGTCCGAGTCGAGTCACGAGTCTTTAGGCTAGAGTCCGAGTCGAGTCACGAGTCTTTAGACCAGAGTCCGAGTCGAGTCACGAGTCTTTAGACTAGAGTCCGAGTCGAGTCACGAGTCTTTAGGCTAGAGTCCGAGTCGAGTCACGAGTCAATATAATAAACACAAAACATATTGGAAATGTAGAGTAGAAATAAACAAATAATCTGTAAGTTCAGATAAAAACAACAACAGATTAGCGAGTGTATTTAGCCGTTTTACTTCGTGTCTTTACTTTCCTCCTCATTGTGTAAATGAATGTAATTTCTGTAACAAGAAGGTTCCAGTTAAAAGCTTCAACTGATACGTTTTGTTTTCATTGCAAAACAAATGCGAGATAAATCACGGCACAGCGGCCAAAATCCAAAACACAGCAAAAACAATCATAACCGCTGCTTACCTGAGCTTCTGTTCTTCCAGATGTTATTACATTTATAAACGTGCGTCCCATTAGGAATAGAATCCGTTATTCCGTAAATGTGCTTATAATTAAAAACCTCCAAACTTTTCCCGGTCGTGAAGTAAAACAGGAAGTCGTTAGAAAGCCGATCGAGCGTTTCATCACCACGTCATCTGTGTGACGCAAACCGAATAAATGCAAATAACAGCATTTCTTACTAACAATTACAATCAGAAGCTCTGATTGGTTCAGAAAGCGGTTCTTTCAACCATTAGCGCCAATTCTGTTGGAGCGTTCCATTCACCCCGGTCGTTCCTGTGAAGTGCACTACGTAGGGTATTCCACCATTTTAAGTAGGGAGCGACGCTTCGTCACTACACCGGAAGCTGGCTGGAACATTTACACATTGCGTGCGTTGCGGGTTAAGACGGCCGGAGCGTTATTATTATTAGAGAGCAGAAATGACACGATCAGAATGATGTCGGACGTCATTCTTACGTGTGCGACTCAAAAGACATAAAACCAGCTCTAATATCAATAACTCAACTTGTGTCCACAGATTAAATCTCTGTGTATCTGTATGTATGTATATTCTAAACCAGATGACCCCAAATGTGCCAAGTGTTTCTTTAAGACTTCGGTTAACACTCGTCTCACTCGTTTTTTTTCAGGCTGTGAGGAGTGCCGTGCCTAATTACAACGTGACCACTGGAGCACAAACTGGCACCGGCACCCCTGAAATGCCACCTGACGAGGACACATCCCATCAGCAAATCTAAATCTTAATCCCGGAGAATTCCACACGAACCACATGAGGTTCCTCTGATCTTAATGGATTTTTAATCAGTACGGCAAAATGCCGGAGACGTGCGTCTCGTCACGGAGAGTTGCAATGGAGATTCGACCTTATCGTGCACTGAAATGCACTTTGATCGTGGAGAGATTGGAGAGAGAGATCCTGCTGTGATGTTTATTACGTAATCTGACTGCAGGATTTACACCACTGTTCGGTTTTAGCTTTGTAAGGACTTGATGATGTGTAGGAGGATTCTGCAGATATCGTTTAGAACTTCTATCACCAGCTATTTAACCTATTTAAGTCTTTTTTTATCATGTCTGACTCCTGGCATTGTGACACTCCTTTAACGCTACGTCTAGTCGACTCTACCTTTCCTCACTCAGCATAAATATTAAGGATTTGTAGTTGTTTTCGTATTAATGCGTACGTTTATACACGACTGCTGATTTGTTTTCGTCTTTTAGTCCAGACATGTCCGGTGCTGTGACCGGCCTATAAGATAATAGATTATTTAAGAGCAGTTTGGTCTGTTTTATATTGGAATGTCGGCTTTAAAATAATTCCCCTCAGTACGAAACGTCCTATTTCTTAAAATATGTGGGACAGAACCAAGCCAGTAACAAATATCGAATTGAGGCCTTTATAAATATATTATTTAAGTTATAGCAGGTCGGGTTACCACAAGAAACGTATGTTAAATGTTAAATAAATCTATGTAAGAGCTTAAGTTAAGGTACAAAGGTTTTGGGGGCTTTGCCAGCTATTTAATTTAGTTTAAAACACTTTATTAACTCTTGATTTCACCAGCTGACATTTACGCAGATCCATCCATTTATTCATTCATTTGTATCAGCCGCTTTATGTCAAGTCAGGTCAAATGTATTTATGTAGCGCTTTTTACAATAGACTTTGTCTCAAAGCAACTTTACAGAATCCAGGACCAACAGACCCCTGATGAGCAAGCCAAGGGCGACAGTAGAGGAACCAGACTCAGCAGGGACCCATCTTTCTTGGGTGGCCTGGAGGATCCTTTAAATAACTAGAATTTACACAAATCATACAAACACAAAATTAAATTGAACTGAAAGTTATAACTAGCAAAAAAAAAAAATTGGAGTTCTTCATTGTTCAGTCCAGTCTGTGATAAAGTCCATTCTAAGTTTTGGGCATTTTTGGTGCAAACACGCCAGGTTCCCGTCACATCTAGTAGAAGCAGCATTGTTGGCACTGTAGTCTTGACTTGTCGTCTTTAACCTTAAGAGGGTGAACAGGTTTCCGTCAGACCACATCGTGGTAAAACTTGGTCACACTGGGCGCTTGGCATCGCAGGGCTTCGGCCATCCCATCACCACCAAGCCAGTCGTGTCTGTGTAGATGCCCAGCCGGTCGACAGCCACTACGTCTCTTGCCCCATGTGATAATGTGTGACTGATTTGGCACGGATCATTCACGTCAATCTAGAACCCAAGCTGCCACACCTTCGACCATATTGAACTAATATGGGTATTGGTATTACAACTGACACGCTTACAAAGCACATTGGTGCACATGGAGTCCTTTATTGGGGAAGCTGGGAACATTCTAATTACTGGGCCTAAAAAAATATGTGAACTTTCTTTTGCCTTCATGGTACCCAGCAGTACCAGGTACACAGGTCATGTTCACCATGCTTTATTGTTTTGTTGTTTTACTTATGTTGTTTTTATCATATTATTTAATGCACATTTTAATTGTACCTGTTTATAATTTTGTGTATGTGTAGATGTGGATTAGATTGCATTAACAAGGACCTTTTTTGGCATCCAGAGACACACTGACTAAAACGTGAACGATGTGACGAACCTCACGCAACAATGCGTAGTGATGCATCAATATTACACCCCATCATTCCATAGGAGTGCGCTTAATTATAGAGAACGTACTCCTACATAACCATGCGCCGGCCAGTAGGATAACAGGGTTTGGCCCTTCTGACTTTGGTCAATGCTACATTACTAAGATAAGTAGTGCACCAAGTTTCCAAGTTTTTTGGTCCTCCAAATCATGGTGTTTTGTGCTGCTGTGAATCGTTCTGCCAATCCTAAAATATTCACCATTGTTTATCATTGTGTATTGACTCAAAACTTGCAACCATTCCATCAATCGTTCTTCCATTGGGTGCAATAACATGCAAAGCTTTAAAAACCCTTAAATCCCGGCATAATCGGAGGAAGAACGAGAATTAAATTGCTAATAAGCATCTTTGTGTGTCTCTTCGGTGAAAAATGGTGAACTTTTGGTGGAAGAAAGTGGCACCGTAGGTTGATTATGTTCTTCATTTCCGATCTGTGTCATGAAAACGATACCTTAAGCCACTCGGGTGTAACTCGCAGCGTAAAAAAAATACGCTAGCACACCAGAGCTGGGTTTTCGAATACGTCGTATGCGGCCGCATGAGGTCACAACGATCGGCTGTTGTTCATAGGGTTAGGGGCCAGTCGGATCATGGGTCCTCATAACTGGTTGATTGAAGGCGCCTGCACAGGGCTGAGGAGTAATGCTGATCAGGGCGTGGCTCTCCGTGCACAGTGCTGAAAAATGCAGTCTGTACTGAGCACGTGTCGGAGGGGGCGTATGTCAGTCGAGAAGCGTCCTCAGTCAGCGGTGGAGGGTCACGACTAGATTAGGGGAGAAAATTGCGGGGAAAAGGCTGGAAAAATAGAAAAAAAAGAGAAAATAACTATAACGTATTCACCACAGCCCTATTGCCACACCATGAACTGTTTATCATCAAATCACCCGGTGTTAAAAGGTGCACCGGATAATTGTAAATAGTTTTTGATACCTTATATAAGGAGACAATCTGAATCCATTTCATCGAAGCAAGTCATTCACAACAGCACACAAAAACACAGAGCCAGTTTGACTTGTTTGCATTTTTGCTATTCAGGTTCTAGACATTCTCACGAGAGTCTATCACTCCGCCTCAACCTTTCCTGCTCACAAATACAAACATGGCAGGCGTGCTTGGGGAATGGGTAGCACCTCAGGGTGCCAGGATTCTGTACATGTACACTATATTGCCGAAAGTATTCGCTCACCTGCCTGCACATGCATATGAACTTGAGTTCATCCTGAAAAGCTTACCATATAGAAGCACTTTGTAGTTCTACAATTACTGACTGGAGTCCATCTGTTTCTTTACATACTTTTTCATGCTGTTCTTCAATGATCAGGACCACCACAGAGCAGGTATTATTTAGGTGGTGGATCATTCTCAGCACTGCACTGACACTGACATGGTGGTGGTGTGTTAGTGTGTGTTGTGCTGGTACGAGCGGATCAGACACAGCAGCGCTGCTGGAGTTCTTAAACGCCTCACTGTCACTGCTGGACTGAGAATCGTCCACCAACCAAAAACATCCAGCCAACAGCGCCCCGTGGGAAGCGTCCTGTGACCACCGATGAAGGTCTAGAGAGTCGTCATCTTCTAGACCGTTGAAGAACAGGGTGAAAGCAGGTTAAAAAGTATGTAGAGGAACAGATGGACTACAGTCAGTAATTGTAGAACTACAAAGTGCTCCTATATGGTAAGTTTTTCAGGATGAATTTAAGTTCATATGTGTGAAGGCAGGCGAGAGAATACTTTTGGAAATATAGTGTATGTATAGGTGGAGCCAAAACGTTCTTACTAAATTCCTGACTCATTACTACAATATTTGTATTTTTATTGATTGTTTCCCAGCAATGGAGTCAAAACTCCACTTAAACACACCTACGACGAACCAGCAACACAAATCCAAGCTTTATTTATTTATTTATTCATGTTATGGATGCCAGAAATGACCTTGTGAAGCTTGTAAGTCTTAGAGGACGTTTGTTCCAGTCAGGTCAGGTCCTTTTGTTCTTGTATATTGTGTAAACACTATGTGCCTCACACGGAGAACCACCACCTCGTCCTCGCAAGAATTTCCTTCCTACCGGACTTTCCATTAGCTGAGCGATCGTGACCAGCTGCATGATGGGTGAGGTGGCACGATTCAGACCCCTCTTTGAAACCAGTGTGACATGTTCGTGATGGCCGAGCTTATATGCACTTTAAGATGTATGACTTGTGTACGTTCGCCACTACTCTACAGTCAGAGTGCAGGATCACTGATGAATTCAAATCTGCTGAGTACGACACGAGGGGTAACGTGGACGTTTGTAAAGTCCCTAATGAATCACTGTTCAGCACAACGAGCCTGAATCTGTCAATGTGGGTCAAATAAATATTTTCGGAGCACACCGGCATGTTGGAGACGTGTGATTATTTCAGAGCAGAACTGCTGACCTCGGCAGGTTTACTGGTGCTCGGCATGTCCGTGATAAATGAGGCAAAGCGAGGTCAGGGTGGCACAGCTGTTCATTACGGGTCCGGGTCCTTTCTGTGCGGAGTTTGCATGTTCTCCCCGTGTCTGCGTGGGTTTCCTCCGGTTTCCTCCCACAGTCCAAAAACATGCAGCCAGGCTAATTGGAGACACTGAATTGTCCTATAGAGAGCAGCCGAGGTACCTAAGAGGAGTCACCGTTGAGCAGATATTTGACTTGTGGATCGTTCTCTGATGTAACTTCAAAAGACATCAGTTTGAACTCTGACCAGGTTGAGACGAACAGTTTGATATGACAAGCTTATATGACAAGCTTTGCGTGACTTATTGTAGTAAAACAGCGAGTGATGAATGTGATTAGTGGAGGAACTTATGAGCAGTAATAATGAAGAGGAGTTTAGTGCTCCTGTTTCCTTCTTTTACTACATTAAACCACGTTAAGCTTTATTTTGGGACTCTGGGAGAAGCTGATTCTGATTCTCACAACTTCTCAGAAGCTCGAGCTGTAACACCAGTTTAAAAGTGAAACGGAGGAATATCCAGATAAACACAGATATTATTCAGTTTGATGACGTTTTACTGCACCGCTCAAGCCAAGCGCTGAACAAAGCCAAGCGCTGAACAAAGCGGCAATTTACGCATCCTTACTTTTAGGTTAAAGTATTCACCAACCAAAAAGGACCAATTTACTAATTAATAATTATTAATAACATTTATTTAATGAATATTAATTAATTAATATCTCAATTAGTTAATTAATTAATGCTGAATTTCATTGCCTTGTACCTGTACTGAGCAATGACAAAGTTGAATCTATCTATCTATCTATATGTATGTCTATCTAGCTACATAACTATCTATATCTATCTATCTATCTATCTATCTATATATCTGTATGTATGTATATCTATCTACATAACTATCTATCTCTCTCTATCTATCTATCTATCTATCTATCTATCTATCTATCTATCTATCTATCTATCTATCTATATATCTGTATGCATGTATATCTATCTACATAACTATCTATCTATCTATCTATCTATCTACAGTACATAACTGTCTATCTATATCTATCTATCTAGCTACATATCTGTCTATCGATCTATAGATCCATCGATCTATAGATCCATCTATCTACTAAAGTGCATCGTCAGTCAATACCAATCATGCCTGTGTTGATGCCCAGCTGGCCAAAAGCACTGCTGAGACTCAAACCCAGATCTTATGGTGGGGTAGAGTAATAACCCACTCCGCCACCCGAGCACCCAGTTAATCAGAGTCGTATAGAAAGAATTCATCAAAGCTGCACATACCAAATACCTTTTATTTAGTGTATTACTGAACATGCTGACATCACTTGGATTTAACATCATTTCGCCTCCGGCGGCTCTTTCAAACACAGAAGCAGCTCGAGTCGGTGTGAGTAATACTACAGTTTTCATTCCAGCCGTCTTTTTAATCTGCCGTTTGCGAAGCTTCCCGGCTCTTAAACGTACATGCACGAACGTCTTATTAGCTTTACTCGTCTGATTGTCGAAAGGAATCAGTAGTGTCACAATTTGAAACGATAAAGCGGAGATGGATGAGCGACGGTACGAACGATCACTGACGTTTCTGATCGAGAAGCATCACGACGAAGCTAAGATTACATTTTTTTTTTTATTTTAGATTAATGAAGGAATAAAAAAAGCAGTGCTGGCTGTATCTAATACTACTTCGATCCGACGTTAACGTCGCTCATATTGAGCATTCTGGTCTCTCGGGTTGAAGTCTTTGGAATGGAAACCCTGTTTTCTAACTGTGAGAAGCACCAAACGCGACGTTTTCTGGGATTTTCTGCGACTTGACAGCACGACCACTAGGTCAGGATTCGTTAGCTCCCTTAATTCTTGCATTAAGAGAAGAAAAGATGTGTAGAAATGAATCATATTTCAGTCTGACAAATAAATACAGAACGATTTACAAAAATAAACATGAAGAAATTAAAAACTCATGTATTATATACAACAAATCTTAACAGCATTCGGGCAGCGAGGACGGTTCGTCCTGCGCATCGACCACATCACAGGACGGACGGCAGAAAGTCTCATCCTGCAGCTCTTACAATCGTCCACTCATCAACCAGCAATATGAAACAGCAACGCAATATGTGTGAGTAGCAGAATGTAAGATTATGAACCCGTCCACACGCCCCTTTCCTCTTGCCAACAGATCAAGGGCGCTTTCGTTCCTGATTAGTGAGGCTTGGCGCCGCCGGAACTGGGGGGAGCTGCGTTTTCGCCGGCACCTCTCGGCCCGTGTCCTCTCGCGTGGCCGAGGATGCAGTGTGCGCTGCCGCAGCCTTCGTCATCCTCTCCCTCGCTCTCTGTGGAGGACTCGCCGAACTGCTTGGGCTTTTCGTAAATGCAACAACCTGATGAGATGAGAAAGTGCCATAATAAAGCATTAAGACTTAGGATTTACCCTAGTTTACTCTAATTTTTCTAGCCATTTAAAGGTAACCCCCCCCACACACACACACACCTTTATGCCTATTTCAATGCATATTTGTCAATAATATTTCAATAATATCAAGAAGAAAGGAGAATTAGAGTAATAACACTGTAATCAACATGTGCTGTGCAGAAAATGAATACATTAAAAAATCTAAAGCATTAGAAGCTTACACTTCGATGACCTCCGGCCCAAGTGCTCGTTGTCCACCGTGTCACTGGACCACTCGACCTTCTTGTCGGTCTTCCTTTTTCGGAGCTTAATGGTCAAGCTTCTGCCCTCCTACAGAACAGAGAGGATCCACAAACAAGATTCATACAGGACATGAAGAAAATCTAAACTATTACGAGTTACTGGTAATGATTCGGCTTTGGGTATTTCACCCTTGCAGACCACACAGGGCAAGTTACACAGTTGCCCCCTTTCAACAGTTTTTACATTTGCGGCATTTAGTGGACGCTTTTATCCAGAGCGACTTACAGTCGTGACGGTATACAATCTAAGCAAATGCGGCTCAGCAGTGGCAACCTGGCAGTGGTGGGGCTTGAACCGGCAACTTTCTGATTACTGAACCAGTACCTTAACCACTAGGCTACACTTTTTAACCACCACTTTGTCCTGGTCAGGGTTGCGGTGTGTCTTCTGGTTTCCCCAGAAACACGGAGCGCAAGGCAGGACTACACCTCAGACAGGACGCCAATCCATTGCAAGGCGTTGGCCATCCCTCCTCCTTAAAAATAGGCAATTGTATTTGTATAGGCGCCTGGCCGGCCGATAGCACCTGCTGGGGTTTGAACCCCAGATCCAGCCTTTCACCTAGTACAGCATCAGATGGGTCTTTTAATGGTAAATTAGCAAAGTGATTAATATGAATATTGTCTTCGAACAGGGTTTCAGTTGATTTGTGTTCTAAGACCGTTGTGCATTTGTACTGGAGTGAGGACATGTTTACTGAAAGAAGGCAGCATTTCTGGAAGAGGCTAAATGAGGATTCTCTTGATGCATGCTCAATAATCCAGGTACACAAATCCACACAGTTAAAGCAGTACACCTGAGAGTACATCTCTCACCATCTTACAACGCCGTGATTGCAGCTATACCCCAATCATATGTGAAAGGCACACATGGCAATTTTACTTAATGGTCATTGTGATTTGCATATGGACCTGATCGCCTGTTCCATCGTTATGCAAAACAACTGCATATAAGGTTGGGCTATTCACCACCCGCTCAGACTGAAGAAGTCACCTGGATGAGGGACGAAACGTATCTCTACAACCAACTTGTGTCCAGATGAACTGATTCAACTTCGCGGACTAAATGAGGATTGTTTCCAGATTTATTGCCATTTATTCCTCAGCCTCATTAAGCGCAAGAAGGTCCTGGGTTCGATCCTGAGGTGGAGCGGTCCGGGTCCTCTCTGTGTGGAGTTCGCATGTTCTCCCCGTGTCTGTGTGGGTGTCCTCCGGGAGCTCCTGTTTCCTCCCACAGTCCAAAGACGTGCAAGTGAGGTGAACTGGAGACACTAAATTGTCCAGGACTGTGTTTGATATAAACTTGTGAACTGATGAATCGTGTGTAACGAGTAACTACCGTTCCTGTCGTGAATGTTAAAATCCTAATAAACAAACTGATATTTTCTTTGAACAGGGTTTATTTATTAGAATTTTAATGTCATGCTTTACACTTCTGGTTACATTCATGACAGAAACTGTCACAAGTCTTTAATGTCACACAGTTAGAGACAATTTTGTATCCCCAATTTACCTCACTTGCACGTCTTTGGACTGGAAACCGGAGCACCCGGAGGAAAACCACCGCCCTACCTGGGAATCAAACCAAGGGCCTTCTTGCTGTGAGGCGACAGTGCTACCCACCGAGCCACCGTGCCGTACGTAACAGGGTTTCAGATGATCTGTGTTCTGTATGTAACTAAATGAGGATTGTTTACAGATTTATTGCCATTTATTCTCCAGCCTCATTAAGAAGCAATTTTCTTCTTCTGCTAAATAAAGTATAACGGGAATATAAAGAGATATCAAAAAGATTGTGACTCACAGATGTAAGGGAGGTATCATGACACATTTTGGGTTTATTTTTGGATAGGGGGTGTCATTATACTCCCAAAACTGGAGATTTTTGTTCATACTTTGAATGAAGGATCAAAATGATAAGCAATAAATCATTTTCCAGGGGCGTCAGTATTTGTGGAGGAGACTTTACTGTTACACAGTGGAATGTAATGATGTGTTATGTCTTAAAAAGCAAATCCTATGGGTAAAAGTCTGATAAATTCACTGTTATCTTGTTTATTTCATTATTGCAGGAAGTCTGATGCTCTTGGATGTAGGTGGGACAGGCTAGGTATGCTATTAGCTAATTAGCTAGCCCGACTAATAGACTGTGCTGCAAAATCTATAACGACAAAAACACATATTATAACATTTCAGAAACATTTACAGATATAATAATTACCTGCTGTGGTGGTGGAGGCGTCCCGGTCTGAACTGTCTCTGTAATGGTCTCACTGGACGGACCCGCTACCTCCGCCATAGCAAACCTAGCGTACTACGCTATGCTAAGCTAAGCTAAGCTAACTGATGTTTACCGCCCTGTTTAGTAATAAAATAATAATTGTATTTATCGCAGTGCTGCTCGGTATACCGCACTAATGTAGTAAAACAAACAAACTGAACTGACCAGCAGCGTTAGACCGTTTCAATCAATCTGCACTCTGACCGCAGATCGGGGGGAAACTATTTGCAGACGGACCACTCCCGGGCTGCGTCCCAATCCGCGCACTACAGTGCTAAGTAGTGCACTACTAAAAGGCGTCCCTGATATATACGTTATACACTATCTAGTGGAGAAGTGTGTGATTTGGGACACATCCCTGATTTTTTACTGTTATCCGCTTGAGCTGGATGATTCCAGAACCGAATTCATTTCAAAATCGAATCCAATGTATCGACCCCTCAAAAACACATGGTAGGGAATACATGGTCCAGGTCCAAGATCTGCACGCATTTGTAAGTGACTGTATGCCATGGCCGTCTTGGGATCTTAATAATTTATGCAGCTTTCTTATTTTGAGGCTGATTTATTACCACAATTTTTATCCAAGTACGAAGAATCGACTCTTTGAAATCCACTCACAGCCAAGAACTTGTGTTATAGTGTATTATTTCGTACAGTTAAATAAATAAAACACATTACATTACACTAGGCATACGCATTATTTTTAAATAAAAATGCATCACACTAAACATTGTAGTTTAGGTTTATAAACTATTATAGATGCGAAAGTCCTATTGAATACATAATGCTTTATTCAAGAACTACCACAGTTATTGCACACAAGAGTTTCCGAATTAGAAGTAGTACCAAGACTTTCCTTCTATTACAAACTAAGTAAATAATGTGTGTAGTTTTTGATCAATGTGAAGTCTTTGGTCAAACCAAAAATTAAATCATTTGTAGAATTAAAGCATTAAATGTTAATCATAGAGCATCTAAATACAGTTTACGTTTAGAACATTAGACCGATTTGATCGTAGATTCTGGCTTTTATCTGTAGCTGGTTGCGTTATGTAAATTATACCATATGCTATAACATTATATAATAATATGTAATATATATCTAATAATTAAACAGAATTAAATGTTAATAAGTGTTTCGACTTTCTGAGATGCATGCATTCGCAGGGCACTTGAAGGTAGCACCAAAAGCTATTTCGCTTTCCAACATGTCTGCGCCCTGAGTAACAATCTCTCACTAACCAAAGGTAAATATTCATATTATTAATCTGTCCAATTTTAGACGTGAATTTTATGCCTCATGTTTATAAAAGTGATGCGTGTTGTGGGTCCTTAAAATAAAAATAAAATATCTCCATTGCTTGTCCTTAGTTTCATCACCTGATGTCCAAGCAACATGATTATTATGATCATTTGAATGTAAATGAGACAGTGAAGTTGTTTATACACTGAATTATGTACAAAACAATAAATACACATACAGCTGAGGATTAAAATAAATACACACAGCTGTGGGACATTATGTCATGCTTGCAATTAAAAAATAAACAATTATTTACTTATTTATTTGGTCTAGCAGGTTCTAAATGATCATTTTACTCTTGAGATAATATTTGACTAATATTGTGATATTGTGACTACAACTGGCTTATATAAATAAGGCTAGTTTGACACATCTATTAGGCAGCACGGTGGCTCGGTGGGTAGCACTGTCGCCTTACAGCAAGAAGGTCCTGGGTTCGGTCCCCAGGTGGAGCGGTCCTGTGGGTTTCCTCCAGGAGCTCCGGTTTCCTCCCACAGTACAAAGACGTGCAAATGAGGTGAACTGGAGATACAAAATTATATTATTATGTAACAAAAATGTGTAAAAAGTGTGGGACAGTAGTGGCCTAGTGGGTAGAGCGTTGGGCTATCAACTGAAAGGTTGAGAGTTTGAATTCCAGCTCTACCATGCAGTCACTGTTGGGCCCTTGAGCAAGACCCTTAACTCTCTCTGCTCCAGGGGTGTCGAATGATGGCTGACCCTGCACTCTGACCCCAGCTTCAAAACTATATATATATATATATATATATGTGTGCGTGTGTGTGTGTGTGTGTGTGTACATATGACATATAAAGGCGATCTTCTTCTTAGTTTGCGTTTCTCACACATCGTCTCTTTGTTTCCAGGCAATGTTGAGGCCCACTTGGCCCAGATGTTTAGGTCCGGGAGTTTTAACATGGAGAACCTGGAGACGTTCCTCTTCTTCATCATCGTCGCAGCCTTCACAGTCGCTCAGGTCTCAATCAGAAAAGGCAAAACGGAAAAAGAAAAGGGAAACGGCTATACTCAGCAGTGTACGTCACTCACACCGTGAACATTAACTTCAGCATGTATTCCTGTACTGAGAAAAGAACAGAAAACATGTTGATTTAAGGTTTAATGATAGTCAACGGCCAGGACTGATGCTCACTGGATGTTTATAGTTTCTCACACTCTTATTTAAAATCTTAAGACACGGTTGTGCATGAAAACCACAGAAGATTGGCAGATTTAAATTACTTTTTAATTAGTCAACCTAAAATCCTAATAAAATAAGTAAACCTTTGACCTTCTGGTCGACGATTCAGTAGTAACCAGTGCTACAATATGTAATTACACATATCAGGCTTACATTAATAGTAGAGACAATTAAACAAGAACTCATTAATAGTTGTTCGTCTGATCTTTACAGGATGTTGAAAACACTGGGGTGAAATGGTCAGTAAAAGAAAAAGTAACCTACTCTGCTCCTACCCTGCCTGGAGAAAAGAAAGGTACATCGTGTTGCTCTTATTACACTGTAATAACACTGGTGTGGTCTCTTATCCTACACTTGCTAATGTACGTCCTTTTTCTCCTAATCAGACACCACCGTGCCCCTTCCGCAGTCCTACAGCTCAGAATATGTGGAGTCGTGCTGGTATCAGTGGTGGGAGAAGCAGGGATTCTTCAGTCCGGAGAAGCATGTATGTAAAAGAGGCCGTCATCTCATTATTCATTCCTGAATCAGAGAGAGAGAGCTGATAAGTATCGAGTGTTAATTCATAAATTCAAAGCCCTTTTTCTTATCTGTAAAAATAATTCAGGCACTCTGAATCCAGGGTTAGAATCCCCACTGGTGCTATCATTTGGTCAGACATCTACATTCAGACATTATTGACTGTGTCTGTGCGGGTCGGGTGTCCAAGGCCCTCTGATGGGTTGGTGTCCTGTCCTGGGTGTGTCACTTTCATGAAAACCGGACCCACTGCAACCCTGACCAGGATAAAACAAGAAAATAAGTCAAGGAAAAATGACTTCACTTTTACCTTCAAAGCAGCTGATCATGTTTCGCGATCGTTTGTAAATGATCGAATAGTTTTGCTCTAGACCTTCAAATCCTCTGAGCGCTTGGGTGGCTCAGCGCTCGATTATCCACCAGATTCACTATCGGGAAGTGGATATGACTAGATTGGAAGATAAAGAGAAAAAATCTAGAAAAATGTACTCCTTTGTGTATTTGAGTGAGTGGTGAGTAAATACGTGTTCTGCAATTGCTTGGCATCTGCAATATTTGTTAAACTTTGTGCAATACCTTTTAAAATCAGGTGCATGTTTTATATCTTTACATTTTAATTTTTTAATATATGTATAAACACTATATCTCTGTATTCCTGAAAGCTGCTGTAACATGCTGTAACAAGCAAATCCCCCCCTGTGTGATGATAAAAGGCTATCTTATCTTATCTTATCTTATCTAGGGTGTTTCTGGGGGGCGTCACAACCCTGACCATGATGAATCCACCTCTACTGTATATTAAAACTCTACATTAATTCTTTAAACATTCCTTTTTTACTTAGAGTGAACTGGAACAGGCTGTTGATAAATACTTCTCCCTCTGTATCCCGCCACCCAACGTGACTGGCACCCTGCACCTCGGCCACGCCCTAACGGTGGCAATAGAAGACGCCCTGGCCCGCTGGTGACTAACATTTATTTCTGTATGCCGACGTACTAGATGTAGAATTCATGCTTGTCTATACTGGCTTGCTGATTCAATGATCAATAATGAACTTTTGTTTAGGCGACGGATGCAGGGCTACAAGGTGCTGTGGGTGCCCGGCTGTGACCACGCAGGGATTGCGACACAGGTATCCTTCCACTATCCTGTCTACTGTACACGACGGGGTCAGTCTGTGGCTACTTAACTCAGTATTTTTAACCTGTCTGATTTGTATCTGTTAGTCTGTGGTGGAGAGGAAGCTGTTAAGGGAACAGAGAAAGCATCGGCGGGATTACAGCCGGGAGGAATTTCTACAGGAGGTCTGGAGATGGAAAAATGAGTGAGTCCTTGTCTTATAATATATTCTGCAATTTCCCTTCAGGGATCAATAAAGTAATCAATCAATCAATCAATCAACCAATCACTATAATACACATACAAACATAAAGTTCATTGTTGTACTAGTGACAGTAGTGACGTTATTACCCCTCTCGGCTAGTGCAACACAGTATATGTTCATTTTGATTTGTTATTTAGGGCTTTAGGACTTTTATTTTGCATTGCATTACTACAACTATTTTTTTTTATTAATCAGAAGGTCACTGTTTCAAGTCCCACCACTGTCAAGTTGCCATCATTGGTCCTATGTCCAAATCTTATCCCATTTCAAGAACCAGTGGTATTAAAACAGAGCGACTTCTGTTTCATCCTTTTAGCCGCTCTTTGTTTGTGTTTGAAGTATGTCTGTGGGAATTTGTGCCCATTCAGTTAAAAAGGCTTTGTATGGCTGGGTGCTGATGTTCCAGTTCATTCCAGAGCTGTTCGGTGGGGCTGAGGTCAGTGCTCTGTGCAGGACACTGGAGTTTCTGTAAACCGAGCGTTTCTTCATGTTTCTTCAGTGACAGGAAACGGCCTTCCCTAAACTGTTTCTGCAAAGTTCATATAGGAATCATTATTTCACTCACTCACTGTCTTAAACGCTTATCTAATTAGGGTCGCAGGGGGTGCTGGAGCTTATCCCAGCTTTTTAATTGGCGCAAGGCACACAGTAACACCCTGGACGGGGAGCCAGTCCATCGCAGGGCAGATACACACACACACACACACACACACACACACACACACACACACACACATTCACCTACAGGGCAATTCAGTGTCTCCACTTAACCTGACTGCATGTTTTTGGACTGTGGGAGGAAACCGGAGCTCCCGGAGGAAACCCACGCAGACACGGGAAGAACATGCAAACTCCACACAGAAAGGACCCGGACTGCTCCACCTGGGGATCGAACCCAGGACCTTCTTGCTGTGAGGCGACAGTGCTACCCACTGAGCCACCGTGCCGCTACATCATATAATTTCCTTTCTATAATTGATTTATTACACCTGTTGTGGCTGAAACACATCACAAATAGTTAGAAGGGGCGTCCCAATACTTTTGTATACATAGTGTGTGTTGCCGTGTTGCACCCGCCCGACTTGTTTTCTGTACAGGAAACACAACGATCGTGAGAACATTTAGAAACTTTCATAAAAATAATAAAGCATAAATTGTCTTATTGCAGTCACATGTCACAATTTTGTCACCACAAGACCTGGAAAAGGTAATTCATGCACTTATTTCATGTCGCCTAGACTACTGTAACAGTTTGTACGTGGGTATAAGTAAGTCTTCATTAGCTCGGTTACAGCTTGTCCAAAATGCAGCGGCACGTCTGCTCACAGGCACAAAGAAGATTGACCACATTACCCCGGTCCTGGCATCTCTCCATTGGCTTCCTGTAAGCTACAGGATCCAATTTAAAGTTCTTCTATTTGTTTTTAAGTCCTTATATGGATTGGCGCCATCTTACATAAGAGACTTGCTCCAATTCTATTCTCCCCCTAGATCTCTTAGCTCATCCGATCAATTGCTCTTGGCTGTGCCACAGTCACGGTTGAAGCTCAAAGGTGATCGAGCCTTTGCAGTTGCTGCTCCGAGGTTGTGGAACAGTCTGCCTTTGGACATCAGGGCCGCTTCCTCCATTTCAGTTTTTAAATCTAGACTAAAAACGCACTTCTACTGACTAGCGTTTCCTGGATGAGTGTCATGGTCTGCGTTTCTGTTGTTCTACTGTTTTATACTTTGTGTTGCTTTTTATATGTGTGTTTTATGTTTCAACATGTACAGCACTTTGGTTGTAAATGTGCTTTATAAATAAATTACTTACTTACTTACTTACTTACATGGTAAATAATCCAGACTTGTGTTTCAATCACTGAATGTGTGGACCGGCTGTTGTTGTGTTAAATGTGTCTTCTGTTACAGAAAAGGAGACGAAATTTACAATCAGCTGAAGAAACTCGGGGCTTCGCTGGACTGGACCCGAGCCTGTTTCACTATGGATCCGGTAACATGGCATTCAATGATTTGCAAATGTTTTAAGTTGTATTAAATGCTTTTGGGTCTCCACAGTGGCGCAGTGGCAGGAAGGACCTGGGTTTGATTCCCTGCCTGGGTGACCATGGCATGAATTAAAAAATTAGAAGGGGTGTCCCAATAATTTTGTCCATACAGTCAGTGTATGTCGCTGTTTTGAACCCACCCCACCTGTTTACTGTAAAGCATGTATACCATAACGCCTGAACATAGTAGAGGGCGGAACAGTGGCTCGGTGGGTAGCACTGTCGCCTCACAGCAAGGAGGTTCTGGGTTTGATTCCCAGGTGGATCGGTCCAGGTCCTTTCTGTGTGCATGTTCTCCCCTCGCTGTGTGGGTTTACTCCTGGGGCTCCGGTTTCCTCCCACAGTTCAAAAACATGCAAGTGAGGTGAACTGGAGATACAAAATTGTCCATGACTGTCCGTCAACTACCTGTCCTGTCATGAATGTAACCAAAGACGTTAAAATCCTAATAAATAAATAAATAAACTATAAGTAACACCTACAATGTCTAGCACTGTTCCCAGACCCTGACGCTCACAGTCTGAGCTCTAATTCTACCCTGTCAGGTTTTTATTTTTCACTTTTGTTTTGTCTCCTCTGTGTTTTCCTCGACAGGGTTTCAGTAACGCCGTGACGGAAGCGTTCGTCAGGATGTGCGATTCAGGTCTGATCTATCGCTCGGAGAGTCTGATCAACTGGAGCTGCGCGCTGGAATCTGCCATCTCGGATATAGAGGTACAGCGAGCTGAAGTCGCAGGTCCAGTTTAATATGGACAGTGTGAAAACATCCGGTAGAAGGTCTTAGTGTTGGTCTGTAAAGACGTATTGATGAGTTTACAGTGGAGCAACTTCAGTGGCCGTCACAGAGGCCTGACCACAACCTCATTAAACACCTTTAGGATGAATTGACCCAGGCTTTCTTTTCCAAAATCAGTGCCTGACCTCACAAATGTGGTGTGACCTCTATGTGAGCTATACAAATGGGATTCTCACAAGACTTTAAAGTATGTCTGTGGGAATTTGTGTCCATGCAGTTAAGGTAAAGGTAAAACATGCCAGCACACCAGAGCTGACATTTCAAACTCGTCGGTTCGAAACTCAGCTGGGCGGCTACATGAACAACGACTGGCTGTTGTTCATACAGGGACGGAGCCGGATGGGATCTCATAACTGATGCAGTTACGACCTCCGCTGGCTGACTCCTAATGTGTTGATCAGGGTGTGCCTGTCTGTACACAAAGCTGGTCCGCATATGGACTCGCCTCGTGCAGGTGAAAAGATGCAGTCGGTACTGCACACGTGTCGGAGGGGGCGTGTGTCAGTCTCGCTCTCCTCAATCGGAGCGGGGATCAGCATCAGTAGAGAGGAAGCGTAACGCATTCGGGTAATTGGATACGACTAGATTGGGAGGAAAATTGGAAAAAATGCAGCGTTTGTATGGCTGGGTTCTGAGTTTCGGTTCTTTCCAAAGCTGTTGAGTGGACACTGGGGTTTCCGAGATTCATGTCTTTATAGAGCTCGCTTTGTGCACAGGGGCACAGTCATGCTGGAATAGGAAAGGACCCCTTTAGGACTTCCCTAAACTGTTGAAAGCAATTCCTAAACTTGTTAGCAATTGTTGTGGCTGAAACACATGAATTCAGTAATTAGAAGGGGTGTCCCAATACTTTTGTCTATATAGGTGGACTGGAAGCAGCTCTCTGGTCGGACTCTTCTCCCTGTTCCTGGCTACGAGCGAAAAGTGGAATTCGGGACCATGTTTACGTTCGCGTACCCGCTCGAGGGACAGCGTGAGCACTTCTCGCTTTGATCTAAATTCACTCTCCGTGTTTAATCAGCCCTGCCGTCCTGACTTTATTTGGTGTGTGTGTGTTGTTTTTGTCAGACGGAGAGGTCGCTGTGTCGACCACTCGTCCCGAGACCATGCTGGGTGACGTGGCCGTGGCGGTGCATCCCGATGATCCTCGGTATCAGGTAGTCATGGTGTAAAACTGTGTAACAGCTCATTATGAATCAGGACGTATAACATTAAAACCACCTCCTTGTTTCTACACTCACTGTTCATTTTATCAGCTCCACTTACCATATAGAAGCACTTTGTAGTTCTACAATTACTGACTGTAGTCCATCTGTTTCTCTACATACCTTTTTAGCCCACCCACAGGACCCCCACAGAGCAGGTATTATTTAGGTGGTGGATCATTCTCAGCACTGCAGTGACGCTGACATGGTGGTGGTGTGTTAGTGTGTGTTGTGCTGGTATGAGTGGATCAGACACAGCAGCGCTGCTGGAGTTTTTAAACACCGTGTCCACTCACTGTCCACTCTATTAGACGCTCCTACCTAGTCGGTCCACCTTGTAGATGTAAAGTCAGAGACGATCGCTCATCTATTGCTGCTGTTTGAGTCGGTCGTCTTCTAGACCTTCATCAGTGGACACAGGACGCTGCCCACGGGGCGCTGTCGGCTGGATATTTTTGGTTGGTGGACTATTCTCAGTCCAGCAGTGACAGTGAGGTGTTTCAAAACCATACCAGCACAACACACACTAATACACCATGTCAGTGTCACTGCAGTGCTGAGAATGATCCACCACCCAAATAATAACTACAGTCAGTAATTGTAGAACTACAAAGTGCTTCTATATGGTAAGTGGAGCTGATAACATGGACAGTGAGTGTAGAAACAAGGAGGTGGTTTTAATGTTATGGCTGATCGGTGTAAGCTTTTTTCTTGCTGTTTTATCAGGACGTCCACGGGAAGCAGTGCAGACACCCGTTTACAGACAGACTCTTACCTGTCATCACAGACACCATGGTGGACATGCAGCTGGGAACAGGTATCTCTCATGTGGAGGATGTTTTGTCATGTTTAGGTGCTTTAACTCTTTGTTCTAGTGAAATCAAACATTAGAATGAAATGTAATCTTCTGGGGACGGGGGGACGGGGGGTTCCCACCATTCTAAAACATTCTTGTCATATTAACAACTGATGGGGACACTGACGGACCCCAGCACAAAGCTACTGGGGGCGTGTCCCTCCTCAATATTGTTGTGATTACAGCCTTGGGTTGAAACCACTTATAAAAGAAAGTAATTTGCTTGTTCCCGGGTTGCTTGTAGGAGCTGTGAAGCTGACCCCGGCTCATGATCACACCGACTTCCTGCTCTCTCAGAGACACTCGCTGCCTCGCCTCACCGTGATCGCGGGAGACGGGACCATGACGTCGCTCTGTGGCCGCTGGCTCGAGGTACAAACATCGTTATATAATATTACGCATTCATTCATTCATTCATTCATTGTCTGTTTTTACCACCGCTTTAACCCGATCAGGGTCACGTTGGGTTCGATTCATTGGGCGACACATGATAGGTCATCAGTCCATCACAGGGAGGGCAGACACACACCCACATATCCACATATCCACACACACACTTTGGACAGTGGTAGCTCAGCGGTTGAAGTACATGACTAGTAACTGGAAGGTCACTGGTTCAAGCCCCACATCTGCCAGGTTGCCACTGTTGGACCCTTGAGCAAGGCCCTTAACCCTCAATTGCTTGCAACATATGCAGTCATAATTATAAGTCGCTTTGGATAAAGACGTCTGCTTAGTAGCTCCAGTTAACCTGACTGCACGTCTTTGGACGTGTGGGAGGAATTTTAAAATGCCGTTTCTATTTAATATTAGAATTACAGTTTGTTCTCATTTCCGAAGCAATTTCTTCACATTTGCTGATGTTCTAGAATTAAATGTGATGCCCAGCACACAGTGTGCTCTTACATTTTACATTTTCAGCATTTAGCAGACGCTTTTATCCAAAGCGACTTACAGTACTGTGACAGTATACAGTCTAAGCAAACAAGGGCCAGACAATAACAACCTGGCAGTGATGGGGCTTGAACCTGGACGTTTCGATTACTAGTCCAGAACCTTAACTTCTAGGCTACAACTGCATCTTCATCTGGTTTCAGGGAGTGAAGCGGTTCGACGCCAGGGAGCGGGTGGTCGGCGCACTGATGGAGAGGAAGTTGTTCAGAGAAAAACGAGATCATGCCATGTCGTTACCTGTTTGCAGGTAAGACGAGACCAGCTCTCTGACACTACAGGGAAAGAAAACAGGCTCCAGGTTTCAAATGAGCTGCTTTCGCTCTAGCTTGCATTTTTAAGTCATTGGTTAAATTGGCCCATGGGGGAACAAGTTGGGCTTTTTTCGCTCATTGCTGCTGTAAACGTGAGCTCTGCTGTCTGGAACGAGTTGTAGATGAGCACAGAAAGCATAACGTGACTCTCTGTGGGAATCTACCACTGGCTGGTGTAAAGAAGCATCCACAGACATCATACATGAGAGGCACGAGTGCTAGTCTGCAGCCCTCCTTGGCCAGCGTGGGAGTGGAAAAGAAAATGCGAAGAAAAGAATGATGCACTGGTTAAGGTGACTCAGAAGAGCTCGTGTCTCCTGGTCTCTTGGCCAGCAGGGGTCGCAATTGCAGCAGTTTTGATGAATCCCTCGTCCAGACGAGCCGATCATTGTTCAGACAGGCACCCGGCTGGCCAGTAGCAGAGCTTGTGGGCTAATGTGTTTTACCGCTGTACTACTCAAACGCCCCTGGCATTTTTTCAATAAGTAAAATAAATGGTAGATTGTACATTGTACAAGGTAAAGGTCAGTTCAGATAAATACTACAGGCAGTACCAGTTATCAAGCGGAACGTATCAGTTATTACACATGCAAAGCCCTCAAGGAATCAGGCCGATCAACCAACACAGACACATATATCACTAACAGAATGATAATCACAGACATTACGGGCATCAGACCTTTGATCACTTTTCAACTCTAAAATAAAGGCTGCTTACTGTAAAGGAATAAATGATATTTACAACAGGCTTATTATCGTGTGGCTAATTTAATTGTACTTTTGTTTCTAGTCGGTCTGGGGACGTGGTTGAACCCTTGCTGAAGAAACAGTGGTTCGTCCGCTGTGAGAAAATGGCGCAAAAGGCGATCGAAGTACGTACCTGCACTCGATTTAAATGTATTTCTGTTAATAAGCTTAATTATTTTGCTCGGTATAGAAATTCTCAATATTTATCTTCTCTCTATCTTAACTTCTAAGCAAACTTGACCCCTGTTTAAATCTATAGTATCCAGTGGTAAAGTATTAGTAAAGTATTCTGACCCCATGACATTTTGCCCATTTTATCGTGTAAAAATGGGAATTATTTCTGTATAATGCAGCTTAATGTCATATATCTTATATATCATATAGTAATGATATTTTATATAGAAGATATATGATATTATGCTACATAAGGATATTTACAATGCTGTAACATAAGGTTTCTCTCTCGTGCAGGCTGTAGATGAAGGAAAGCTGGAAATAATTCCTCACTTCTACACCAAAACGTGGAAGAATTGGCTCTCCAACATCAGGTCGGTTTTGTCCTGTTTAAAAAAGGTTTAGGATCAGACCCGGTCTTTATGCTCTATTATTATTCTTTATTTTCTTATTTTTAATCAGCATTTCATTCTGAACTCTCTCCTGCAGCGATTGGTGCATTTCTAGACAACTGTGGTGGGGTCATCAGATTCCTGCGTATCGAGTGACGTTACCAGACTCTGACGCCACACAGGAGGTACGAACGACTTTCGTACGAACGACTTTTTTTTTTCTTTCTATTTTATTCATGCATTTACTCCCAATTTAGCATAGTCAATTTGTCTTCTGCTGCTGGGGGATCCCTGATCGCCTATGCACTCTGCACAGACGCCTCTCTATCTGCTAATCAGGGTCCTTACACAGCGTTTGAAGACCCCACCCACATAGTCCGGTTATCCCGCCCTAGCAGAAACGTGTCTGCTGCAGGCACTGCAAGTTATGTCCAATTATACAGTGTATCACAAAAGTGAGTACACCCCTCACATTTCTGCAGATATTTAAGTATATCTTTTCATGGGATAACACTGACAAAATGACACTTTGACACAATGAAAAGTAGTCTGTGTGCAGCTTATATAACAGTGTAAATTTATTCTTTCCTCAAAATAACTCAATATACAGCCATTAATGTCTAAACCACCGGCAACAAAAGTGAGTACACCCCTTAGTGAAAGTTCCTGAAGTGTCAATATTTTGTGTGGCCACCATTATTTCCCAGAACTGCCTTAACTCTCCTGGGCATGGAGTTTACCAGAGCTTCACAGGTTGCCACTGGCATGCTTTTCCACTCCTCCATGACGACATCACGGAGCTGGCGGATATTCGAGACTTTGCGCTCCTCCACCTTCCGCTTGAGGATGCCCCAAAGATGTTCTATTGGGTTTAGGTCTGGAGACATGCATGGCCAGTCCATCACCTTTACCCTCAGCCTCTTCAATAAAGCAGTGGTCATCTTAGAGGTGTGTTTGGGGTCATTATCATGCTGGAACACTGCCCTGCGACCCAGTTTCCGGAGGGAGGGGATCATGCTCTGCTTCAGTATTTCACAGTACATATTGGAGTTCATGTGTCCCTCAATGAAATGTAACTCCCCAACACCTGCTGCACTCATGCAGCCCCAGACCATGGCATTCCCACCACCATGCTTGACTGTAGGCATGACACACTTATCTTTGTACTCCTCACCTGATTGCCGCCACACATGCTTGAGACCATCTGAACCAAACAAATTAATCTTGGTCTCATCAGACCATAGGACATGGTTCCAGTAATCCATGTCCTTTGTTGACATGTCTTCAGCAAACTGTTTGCGGGCTTTCTTGTGTAGAGACTTCAGAAGAGGCTTCCTTCTGGGGTGACAGCCATGCAGACCAATTTGATGTAGTGTGCAGCGTATGGTCTGAGCACTGACAGGCTGACCCCCCACCTTTTCAATCTCTGCAGCAATGCTGACAGCACTCCTGCGCCTATCTTTCAAAGACAGCAGTTGGATGTGACGCTGAGCACGTGCACTCAGCTTCTTTGGACGACCAACGCGAGGTCTGTTCTGAGTGGACCCTGCTCTTTTAAAATGCTGGATGATCTTGGCCACTGTGCTGTAGCTCAGTTTCAGGGTGTTGGCAATCTTCTTGTAGCCTTGGCCATCTTCATGTAGCGCAACAATTCATCTTTTAAGATCCTCAGAGAGTTCTTTGCCATGAGGTGCCATGTTGGAACTTTCAGTGACCAGTATGAGAGAGTGTGAGAGCTGTACTACTAAATTGAACACACCTGCTCCCTATGCACACCCGAGACCTAGTAACACTAGCGAGTCACATGACATTTTGGAGGGAAAATGACAAGCAGTGCTCAATTTGGACATTTAGGGGTGTAGTCTCTTAGGGGTGTACTCACTTTTGTTGCCGGTGGTTTAGACATTAATGGCTGTATATTGAGTTATTTTGAGGGAAGAATAAATTTACACTGTTATATAAGCTGCACACAGACTACTTTTCATTGTGTCAAAGTGTCATTTTGTCAGTGTTGTCCCATGAAAAGATATACTTAAATATCTGCAGAAATGTGAGGGGTGTACTCACTTTTGTGATACACTGTAGATGGCGCCCAGTCGACGGTGGCAACGCCGAGTTTCGAACCGAGGAGTTCAGAATCTCGGCGCTGGTGTGCTAGTGGAAAAAAAGTTTTGTATGTTCCTGGTATGTTCTGCATTGTGTGATGGTGTTAGCGTGTCTCCCCACAGGAGCAGTGGGTGTGGGGTCGTAGTGAAACCGAGGCCAGGGAGAGAGCTGCTGCCAAATTCGGAGTGAACCCTAATGCCATAATCCTGACTCAGGGTGAATATAATCGCTTATCACTTAAAATCAGCAAGTGTTTGTTTTATTGTATTGCAACATAATCAGAATACGAAACCACTAAATGGCCAAAAGTATGTGGACGCCCGGCCTTATTAAGGATTTTGAATGTTTCTCACACGGCCATAATCAATAGGTGTAAAAAATCTAAAATTATTATAGAATATAAATTATATGCTTCCATTTTTTTGGCAACAAGTTTAGGGAAGGTACTTTCCTATTTCAGCACGATTGTGCACAAAGCAAGTCACATAATAACAGGGTGTAGGACGTCCAGTGGCCTCAGCCTTCTCAGAAGAGATAACCTGGCACAAAACAAGATAGGCACCTTCCTAAATAATGCTAGTAGTCTTTGAAAAATTGGGCCTAATGAGCCCATGGTCAGGTGTCTACATACTTTTGTGCATCGTGTTAAATAGCGGTTTTTATGATAATGCTTGAGCTTATTTTAAATAACAACACATGATTTAATATCTAAAACGCGTTCTCCGTTAGATCCAGATGTTTTGGACACGTGGTTCTCTTCGGGTCTTTTTCCTTTCGCCATGCTCGGATGGCCTCAGCAGGTACGTCAATTCAATTCAGCACATTGTGCAATGCGTAAGACCTCACAAGTGCGCGGCGCCACATAGAAACATAGGTCCTGGGGATTCGTGTGGAGTTTTGCATGTTCTTTTTTTGTCTGTCTTGTCTGTGTGGGTTTCTTCAGAAACAAATCATGCAGCAGAAGGGCTGGCAGCACTAAATTACCTTTAGCGGTGTGTAATTAAGTGAGTGTATAGGTGCGTGTTTTTTATTTCTGCCATGTGTTTAGTGTTAAGTAGTGGCCCTGGGCCTACTGTGACCCTGACCAGGAAGAAAGTGATCAGTAATAAATGAATAAATGAGGATCCCTCTTCTGGAGATTTAATCTGCCTTTCTAATCCACAGACAGACGACTTGAAGCGGTTCTATCCCAATAGCATCCTGGAGACAGGAAATGACCTCATCTTCTTTTGGGTTGCCCGGATGGTGATGCTAGGCACTGAACTGACCGGACAGCTGCCCTTCAAACAGGTACCTTAGGTGTTGCTTTTTATATACACACTATGTGGACAAAAGTATTAAGACACCTGATCATGAGCTTGCTGGACATCCCATTATATTAAATCGTTCCATCTTCACTCTTCTGGGAAGATTTTCTACAAGACTTTGAAGTGTGTCTGTGGGAATTTGTGCTTGTAGACAGACAGACAGACAGACAGACAGACAGATAGAAAAACAGATAGATAGACGGACAGACAGACAGACAGATAGATAGACAGTCAGACAAGCACACATACAGACAGTCAGACAGACAGACAGACAGACAGATAGACAGGCAGTTAGATAGACAGACAGACAGACAGACAGATACCTTATTTATCCCAAAGGAAATTATTGAACATTAGTATGGGTGTCCACATACTTTTGGCCCTATAGTATATACAGTGTATCACAAAAGTGAGTACACCCCTCACATTTCTGCAGATATTTAAGTATATCTTTTCATGGGACAACACTGACAAAATGACACTTTGACACAATGAAAAGTAGTCTGTGTGCAGCTTATATAACAGTGTACATTTATTCTTCCCTCAAAATAACTCAATATACAGCCATTAATGTCTAAACCACCGGCAACAAAAGTGAGTACACCCCTTAGTGAAAGTTCCTGAAGTGTCAATATTTTGTGTGGCCACCATTATTTCTTAGAACTGCCTTAACTCTCCTGGGCATGGAGTTTACCAGAGCTTCACAGGTTGCCACTGGAATGCTTTTCCACTCCTCCATGACGACATCACGGAGCTGGCGGATATTCGAGACTTTGCGCTCCTCCACCTTCTGCTTGAGGATGCCCCAAAGATGTTCTATTGGGTTTAGGTCTGGAGACATGCTTGGCCAGTCCATCACCTT
Source organism: Trichomycterus rosablanca (assembly GCF_030014385.1). NCBI lineage: Eukaryota > Metazoa > Chordata > Actinopteri > Siluriformes > Trichomycteridae > Trichomycterus > Trichomycterus rosablanca. Next base: position 2,608,081 of record NC_085989.1, on the reverse strand, counting down.
TACCCTCAGCCTCTTCAATAAAGCAGTGGTCGTCTTAGAGGTGTGTTTGGGGTCATTATCATGCTGGAACACTGCCCTGCGACCCAGTTTCTGGAGGGAGGGGATCATGCTCTGCTTCAGTATTTCACAGTACATATTGGAGTTCATGTGTCCCTCAATGAAATGTAACTCCCCAACACCTGCTGCACTCATGCAGCCCCAGACCATGGCATTCCCACCACCATGCTTGACTGTAGGCATGACGCACTTATCTTTGTACTCCTCACCTGATTGCCGCCACACATGCTTGAGACCATCTGAACCAAACAAATTAATCTTGGTCTCATCAGACCATAGGACATGGTTCCAGTAATCCATGTCCTTTGTTGACATGTCTTCAGCAAACTGTTTGCGGGCTTTCTTGTGTAGAGACTTCAGAAGAAGCTTCCTTCTGGGGTGACAGCCATGCAGACCAATTTGATGTACTGTGCGGCGTATGGTCTGAGCACTGACAGGCTGACCCCCCACCTTTTCAATCTCTGCAGCAATGCTGACAGCACTCCTGCGCCTATCTTTCAAAGACAGCAGTTGGATGTGATGCTGAGCACGTGCACTCAGCTTCTTTGGACGACCAACGCGAGGTCTGTTCTGAGGACCTGCTCTTTTAAAACGCTGGATGATCTTGGCCACTGTGCTGCAGCTCAGTTTCAGGGTGTTGGCAATCTTCTTGTAGCCTTGGCCATCTTCATGTAGCGCAACAATTCGTCTTTTAAGATCCTCAGAGAGTTCTTTGCCATGAGGTGCCATGTTGGAACTTTCAGTGACCAGTATGAGAGAGTGTGAGAGCTGTACTACTAAATTGAACACACCTGCTCCCTATGCACACCTGAGACCTAGTAACACTAACAAATCACATGACATTTTGTAAGGAAAATGACAAGCAGTGCTCAATTTGGACATTTAGGGGTGTAGTCTCTTAGGGGTGTACTCACTTTTGTTGCCGGTGGTTTAGACATTAATGGCTGTATATTGAGTTATTTTGAGGGAAGAATAAATTTACACTGTTATATAAGCTGCACACAGACTACTTTTCATTGTGTCAAAGTGTCATTTTGTCAGTGTTGTCCCATGAAAAGATATACTTAAATATCTGCAGAAATGTGAAGGGTGTACTCACTTTTGTGATACACTGTATATATAGTGTCCCTGTTATTCAAACTCACTCTCACCTTTTCTCTTCTGGATCTTTCAGGTGCTCTTTCACTCCCTGGTGAGGGATAAGCACGGGCAGAAGATGAGCAAGTCTTTGGGAAATGTCATCGACCCTCTGGATGTGATGTCGGGCGTGTCTCTGGAGGTACGCCCACACTCGAGTTCGATATGCAGCACTGTGTGAGTTTCTTGAGCTTACTGACCTTCATTATGAAGCTCGGTAAATCCTCAAGGGTCACAGAAGACACATACATGGACATACATGGGTACATGGACTCTGCCGACCCCACCAGCATGGGTTCTGTTTCACTTGCTTAGAAATCATCATTATTCATTCATTCATTGTTTGTTTTACCACTGCTTTATCCTGGTCAGGGTCACGGTGGGTCTGATTCATTGGGTGAAAGGTTGCCAGTTGCCAGTTTATCACTGCCAGTTTAGTAGCTCCAGTTGGCCTGACTGGATGGCTTTGCACTTGTGGTAGGAGCATCCGGTGTCAAATCAGGTATGCAGACCAGAATGATCCGATGTGGCGGCCCTTAAAAAATAAGAAAAAAAAAACCAATAAATGTTAAATACAGCAGATAACAATAATTGTGCATTTAGATGTGCAGACGTTTGTCCCCCGTGAACTATGTGTTATCTTTTAGAATGTGACCAGGCGTGTTTATACTTTTGCGTAACCCTAACCTTCATGCACACACACGCACAGCAAGCAGGTTTATAATCGTGTCATCTTGCTGTATGATGGAACTCGGGTGTGCACATACCTTTGACCATGCAGTTCAGCTTCATAACCTTGTAGCAGCATGTAATGTGGATAAAAAAGTAACCGTTACGTTGAACGTGATCAGTCTAAAGTAATATTTATCTTTTTTTTTTTTTTTTTGGATTGTTTAGAGGCTTGAGGAGAAAATAATGCAGAGAAATCTGGATCCACACGAAAAAGCAGTAGCTTTAGAAGCTCAGGTCAGTAACAGACGCTTCATTTTCTGGGGTTTTCCAAAAGTGTCTTTAAAATCTTCTCAAATTCATGTGCACCCCCCCCATTCCTGCAGAAGAAGGATTTCCCACAAGGTATTCCTGAGTGTGGTACCGATGCCCTGCGGTTTGCTCTCTGCTCCTACAAAGCTCAGGGTGAGTGGCGTCGTGTAAGCTTATATGTGACTTATTACCTTTGTTCCTAACATTAAATGTACGTTTACATCGGTGCTACTGACCTGGCAATTAACAGACAGAATTGACCGTCTCTGAGCTAGGGAAGGCCTGGCAAGGTGTCAATATTAATGTGATTCTTTATACGCCTGGTGCATTTACACTTGAGAGCGCGGGTGCTAGTCTGCAGCTCTTCCAGCTGGTAGCACGGCTGAGATTTGAACTTATAAGCTTCATATGTGCCAAATGGTGAGGCAGTGTATTGGACCGCTGTGCCACCTAAGCTGGCAAGTGGCCATGATACAAGCTAGCCGGCACCCTCCAAACTGTCCTGTTGTGAGAAAGTCTTGATGGAGGAAAGTGAACATTTGATGTTACCCCCTTTCATAAGCACTGTTTCTATTTTAGCCTCTTTGTCCATGTGTTTACCTTGTCAGGTGAGGACATCAGTCTGTCCGTGTCCCAGGTGCTGAGCTGTAGACATTTCTGTAATAAGATGTGGCAGACGGTGCGCTTCACTCTGAGAGCTCTGCAGGAGACGGACGCCACACTCATCCCACTCGCTGAGGTAACGTGCAAACAGTGATGCTGAAGCATCGCAGTCTAAACATACATCATAAAAATATCTGTCTATCTATATCCATATACACCGATCAGCCATAACATTAAAACCACTTACTGTCCATTTTATCAGCTCCACTTACCATATAGAAGCACTTTGTAGTTCTACAATTACTGACTGTAGTCCATCTGTTTCTCTACATGCTTTGTTAGCCCCCTTTCTTGCTGTTCTTCAATGGTCAGGACCCCCACAGGACCACCACAGAGCAGGTATTATTTAGGTGCTGGATCATTCTCAGCACTGCAGGACCTTTAAAATACCGTGTCCACTCACTGTCCACACTATCAAACACTCCTACCTAGTTGGTCCACCTTGTAGATGCAAAGTCAGAGACGATCGCTCATCTATCGCTGCTGTTTGAGTCGGTCATCTTCTAGACCTTCATCAGTGGTCACAGGACGCTGCCCACGGGGCGCTGTTGGCTGGATATTTTCGGTTGGTGGACTATTCTCAGTCCAGCAGTGACAGTGAGGTGTTTAAAAACTCCAGCAGCGCTGCTGTGTCTGATCCACTCATACCAGCACAACACACACTAACACACCACAACCATGTCAGTGTCACTGCAGTGCTGAGAATGATCCACCACCTAAATAATACCTGCTCTGTGGTGGTCCTGTGGGGGTCCTGACCATTGAAGAACAGGGTGAAAGGGGGTAACAAAGCATGCAGAGAAACAAATAGACTACAGTCAGTAATTGTAGAACTACAAAGTGCTTCTATATGGTAAGTGGAGCTGATAAAATGGACAGTGAGTGTAGAAACAAGGAGGTGGTTTTAATGTTATGGCTGATCGGTGTATGTATAGGTCCGACCTTCCCTCCCTCAATCATGCAGCAGGTGGATAGGCTGCTCTACAGTGTGATTTGTTCCCTTTTCTTTGTGTGTTTCTGCCTTGCCTGTAAAGTTTCCAGGTGGGCTCCGTACCCACTGTGACCCTGAACTCACTTCCTTCTTGTACACTTTTCTTTCTCTGGAACTAATTCAGCTCTCATTCTCAGACTTTTCCCACGTCGATAATGGACCGGTGGATCTGTTCGAGACTCCACAGTACCGTGCTTCAGTGTGAGGGAGGGTTCGAGAGCTACGAGCTCCACGCCGTCACGTCCGCTCTGCATTCCTTCTGGCTTCACAACCTCTGTGATGTCTATCTGGTGAGTATAACGGACTTATAGGGCCTGAAAAAATTCAGATCAAATACAAATGTGGAGGTGTCTGCAGCAGACACGTCTCTGCTAGGGCGGGATGGCCGGACTATGTGGGTGGGGTCTTCAAACGCTGTGTAAGGACCCTGATTAGCAGATAGAGAGGCGTCTGTGCAGAGTGCATAGGTGGAAAAGGGTTCCGTTAAGGGCTGCGCGGGGGTCGGAGGAGGCGTGAGCAGCAATATACCCACCTCGACTGCAATCAGGGATCCACCAGCAGCGAAAGACAACTTGACTACGCTAAATTGGGAGAAAATGCATGAATAGAATTTGATTGTACTGTACATGTGTAGCGGTGCAGGTCCTTTCTGTGTGGAGTTTGCATGTTCTCCCCTTGTCTGTGTGGGTTTCCTCCGGGAGCTCCGGTTTCTTCCCACAGTCCAAAAACATGCAGTCAGGTTAATTGGAGACACTGAATTGCCCTATAGGTGAATGTGTGTGTGTGTGTCTGCCCTGCGATAAACTGGCGCCCCGTCCAGGGTGTTACTGTGTGCCTTGCACCCATTGAAAAGCTGGGATAGGCTCCAGCACACCCCCGCGACCCTGATTGGATAAGCGGTTAAGAATGTGAGAGTGAGTGTAGCTGTGTATATAACAAATAAAGGCATTCTTCTTCTTCTTTTTACATCCTGAAGTAGACAACAAGGTTTCAGTTGACATACCTGATGTATCTTCATAGTTGATCTACTTTTATTACATGTTTTGTCACATTGTTTTTTTACTCATATTTCCCGTCTCTCCACAGGAATGCGTTAAACCGGTTCTGACACAAGGCACGAAACTAGAGAAGCAGATTTCCACCTCCGTGTTGTACCACTGCGTGTCCGTCTCTCTCCGCCTGCTTTCCCCTTTCATGCCCTTTCTCACCGAGGAGCTGTGGCAGAGACTGCAGCCCTACAGCTCGAACCCTAAAAATACGACCCAGAGCGTCTGCCTGCAGCCGTACCCGCAGGCCTCTCAGCTGGTGAGTGAGTAACAGCTCCGGGAAATTCTCTGCAACAAATACAGAGAAAGTAAAACAAAACAAAAGCCAGTCAGATGTTTCCTGATTCCTCTCTTGTTGTTCTTTCGCCCGCTTCGCCAGGTGCATTGGTATTTTTCTCAGGAAGAGGCCGAGTTCCTGCTGGTACAGGACGTGGTCCGGGTGGCGAGGTCGCTCAGGGCGCAGTGCCACATGACCAAAGAGAAGCCAGCGAGTGAGTCTCATGATCATGTTTGGAACGGCATTCCTTCTTTACCGCTGCGTAGCTGGAAAAGTTTGTGAACCCTGCGTCCACACACACACACACACCGAAACGCCGAGCCTTGCACAGTGTAACAGATTCAGTTCAGTCAAAAGAATCAAATATTATGTTTTTAGTCTAATGTTTCTTTCTCCCCTAAACTCGAAATCTTTGAAACGTAACACCCTTTGTCTCCCTTTGGAAATGTGTACTCTTAAACTTGGCGTGAGTGCGATGTAAGGGACAAGCGTAAGGGCGCATTCACATAAGAAGCTTTTGCACTGACTGTGCTGTTGTTTCCTATGGAGTGTTTTGCCGTGTTGGGCTCGTGAAGATTTTTTGCCCCATTACGTCATGCTTCCTCTCCACCAAAGTCGATCCCCGCTCTGATTGAGGAGAACGAAGCTAACCCGACACGTGGGCAGCAGCCGTATGCATCTTATCACCTACACTTTGACGAGTGCAATGCGGATCAGCGTTGTGTACGGAGAGACACACCCTGACAGCACTCTTTTCTCTCTGTGCAGGCGCCATCAATCAGCCAGCAGAGGTCGTAGTTGCATTAGTTATGATAGAGTCCTTATCCTGCTGTTTAATAACCCACCCATATCTGAACAACAGGCCAATCGTTGTTTATGTGATCGCTCAGCCCAGCCAGCAGGCAGAGCCGAGACTCGATACGATGTATTCTAGGTCCCAGCTCTGGTGTTCTGCACGTGTTTTACCGCTGCGCCACCTGAGCGGCCTTTTTTGGATTTATTAACTGTATTTAAATTGTATTTCGATGTTATTATATTATATTTGTGTTATTTTCAGTGTATAAGTGTCAAAACCAACCTCATTATTTTACACTAGCCTAAAATAGATGTAGTTTCACGGGACTGTCATTTCTTCCAGCTTATCATGACGCTGCTTGGTTCACCTGGCCTGTTCTTTAAATGTTGATTTATTAGTCATATTCGACTTTTGCTTCATTCCCATGTTTTATTGACACACTGCAGGGAAAGTTTTACGTGTGTGTGTGTGTGTGTGTGTGTGAGGTCAGACGTGTACATACATGTACGTGCTGTGTCTGTTGGGAGGGATGGGTGCAGGGATTCCTCATTAGAGCTGCAGCTGTGGCCTCTGCTGGCTGGTCAAAGGCGCCCACACAGAGATGGTGAATAATGGAGAACGACGCGTGACTCTGTGCATGTGAAAAGTATTAAAGGGGGTGTGTGTTAGGTACGGCCTTCCATGGTCAGGGTCGGGGTCTAGAGCAGTGAAGAAAAGATACTACTAGTGCTGTCAGTTAGGTGGTAGCCAGTGATGAGATGCAAGTACCGGAGAGATGTGTTCTCGCGTACGTGTCTTGGTCAAAAAACAAACTGGCTATAGACGTGAAAGACCAGCCTGACTAACACCAACATACAGGGCATTACAGTAGTCCAGTCTGGATGAAATAAAAGCATGTATAACCCTTTCAAAATCCTTATTAGATAAAAACGGCTTCACCTTGGATAATGAAAGAAGCTAGCCTTAACTACCGAGTTAATCTGTTTATCAAATTTGAAGTCCATTATATAAATCCATTATAACCCCCAAATTCCTAACAGCTGAGGTTTGAAATCTTTCCATAGGACCCAAGTCCGCCTGAGCAGTTTAATTAGCACCATTGGGTCCAAAAATTATCATTTCAGTTTTACTTTTGTTAACCTCTAAAAAATTCAAAGCCATCCAAGATTTTATTTCCATGAGACAATCCAGTATCTTCTTTAAGGAAGAATTATCAGTTTGTCTGAAAATGGAACTCAGCAGTAAAATATAAAAGGAGAATAGTAATGGCCCTAACATGGAGCCCTGAGGAACTCCACAGGATAGAGGTCACAGAGCAAAATATTAATAATTAAATAAACTTGTGCGCAAAGGCCCCTTTTGGGAGGCTTTATGTTACATCTTGTGTTGCCTGGGTTGCATAAAAAATCTGCATTGCGCACAGTGTTTCTAGGGACACCGGACACACCACGACCCTGATTAGTACAGAGTGGTTGTAAAACGCGAAAATAGAAAGCAGCTAATCAAGATGAAAAGAGCTGAAGGACATACAAACGAACCTCGGGTGTGCTGTGTGTACATTTTTGACCCATGTGGGTTTTTATTTTGGAAATCAGTGGTCTGTATTGCATTGTGGGGCCAATAAAGGTGCTAAAGTAGAAAATATTCCACTGATCCTTGAAGAACTGGAAATATTCTTGTTGTGTACGTACATTGCATGCTGTGTAGTTTGCAGAACACGTCCTTTTACATCAGTGAGATTTAGGTGAGAGTTCTGACTCGTGCTGAACTGATATCATTTGCTTTTTGTTTTGCATGTTTCAGTGTGGGCGGTGTGCACAGCAGACCAGGCTCAAACCCTCCACAGCTTCAGTCATGCTATCTGCGTCCTGGGTCGGATCTCTGACCTGCATCTGCGCTGTCCTGACGGGGAGGCCACATCTCTGCCGTTCCCTCCCGCACCAACTCCACCTGACGGGAGTCCTACAGGGGTGACCGACCACGCCGTCCGGTTACACCTCGATGTACAGGTGATAATATAACCTGCAGCAATGTGCTAAAAACACAAAGTGATTGACGATACTACTCACCAATGATGGAAAATCAGTGGGAACCCTGAGCTGCAATGAGACGCTCCCACCTAGGGGTGATAGGAGACAATAACACCCGAAGTGTGTTCCCTATGTCCAGTCTACTCCGTAACTCTGCCGTCACTGCAGAAAATCCAGCTTTACAAAGATAGGATGTTGGAAATGGAGCTGTGTTTTCATTGCTTTTGGATCTATCTCTAATTATTTATTCTTTATTTGCGACCCGGTAATAAATGACCCACGGACCGGTACCACTGGTTTAAGGCATAATAAATGCATAAACATTATGTTACCCCACTTACACTATTATTATTCTATAAGCATTTCTAAGACACATGCAGTGCAGCAGGTAGAATAAGGTCTAATTCCTACCTACAGTGAGCAGTTTTGCATGTTTTCCCCGATTTCACATCATTTGCTTTTGGTTATTTGGTTTTCCTCCCATCTCCCACAAACATGCAAAAAAGTGAGGTGTTTTCTGGCAGTTCCAAACCCACTGCAACCCTGACCGTGATAGTTCTGAGCTGCAATATTGTCATGCAGAATAATAACCTGCATACAATTGAAATGGATCAGTTTAGGGATTCCAAACTGAACATATGAACTGACTTTGAATGGAATGTGGATGCAAAACAATACAACTCATTGCAGTAAAAAACATTAAAACCACCTCCTTGTTTCTACACTCACTGTCCATTTTATTAGCTCCACTTATCATATAGAAGCACTTTGACTTTGTAGTTCTACAATTACTGACTGTAGTCCATCTGTTTCTCTACATACCCAGTTCTTCAATGGTCAGGACCACCACAGGACCACCACAGAGCAGGTATTATTTAGGTGGTGGATCATTCTCAGCACTGACATGGTGGTGGTGTGTTAGTGTGTGTTGTGCTGGTATGAGTGGATCAGACACAGCAGCGCTGCTAGAGTGTCCACTCACTGTCCACTCTATTAGACACTCCTACCTAGTTGGTCCACCTTGTAGATGTAAAGTCAGAGACGATCGCTCATCTATTGCTGCTGTTTGAGTCGGTCATCTTCTAGACCTTCATCAGTGGGCACAGGACGCTGCCCACGGGGCGCTGTTGGCTGGATATTTTTGTGACAGTGACAGTGACAGTGAGGTGTTTAAAAACTCCAGCAGCGCTGCTGTGTCTGATCCACTCATACCAGCACAACACACACTAACACACCACCACCATGTCAGTGTCACTGCAGTGCTGAGAATCATCCACCACCTAAATAATACCTGCTCTGTGGTGGTCCTGTGGGGGTCCTGACCATTGAAGAACAGCATACAGTCAGTAATTGTAGAACTACAAAGTGCTTCTATATGGTAAGTGGAGGTTGTTTTAATGTTATGGCTGATCAGTGTATAAATAACAATGATCGATTATCCACAGAGAGACTGTACTGACTGAGTGATTGTACTGTCGGACGTGAGCACAGTGTTTGTTTCTTACCGATGTTTATTTTCTCCTCTTATCTGTCCTAGAACTCTACAAACAGTGATAAACAGATCGTCCTGCTCTCTCAGCGCAGAGAAAAGCTTCTCGTCAAGCTCCAGCAGTTCGTCTCTCGAACCAGAGTGCACAACTACACAGAGAAGGTTCCTGAACACATCCAGCAAGAGACCGAGAATAAGGTGAGAATTCATCCGCTTGTGTTGAGCGCCGGTTTCACTCACCTAATAATCTCACAATTTGCAGAAGTCTTAATATGTTTATCAACAACAACAATTATTATTATTATTATTATTATTATTATTATTAGTCCCCCCATGTTCATTTTGGGTTCCTCCAGATGTTTTCTACTTCCTTCCACCTACCAAAAAATGTGTAAAAGGCATAAAACTTGCAGCTTTAGTGTGTGTTAATCACAAAGTCTCTCCCTTTAACCTCCTCACCCCCGAGATTGGACGCTTTGAAAACAAACAATATCCTGTAACAACACTTGTTCATTTCAGCCTTTTAAATGACATTATACAAAAAAAAAAGAAATTTTGCTTGGGGACTGTGAGTTATTTAGTGTCCAGTATACTGGACATTTGGAATTAAGAGCATGAAATGTGCAAGATTCTGAAAAAATTTACATATTGTTATTACCATTATAACATGTGACATATCAAGTATTGTACATTTATGGCATAATGTAATACATGTTTATAATATTAAAAAGCATATACTAGTTTATACAGAAGTTAAAATTAAAATTTTAATTATTTATATGAATATTTTAAATATTTAATTTAAAACTTTTAATTTTAAAAACTCAAACCTTAAAAATGAAAACTCAAACTTTTTAATTAAAACATTTAGCTTTGTTCATTTCCCCTTTTCTTATAAACAAACTTTCCTTTTATAGATATATTTTAAAAACAAGGAACATTACTAAAACATAAAACAGAATATTCAGTTTGTGAATATTAATTTTAAATTTTAAATTATCCACATATCTATCTTTCAATATAAATATTTTGAAAATAAATGATATCTAAATTATTCAAATCAAAACCTTTTGCATTTCAGCTTTGAGTTTTTCTTTTCTTTTTTTAACGGGACCTTGTGTGGAACTCATAAAAGCAGTTTCATTCAACTTGAATGCAAAGAAATACATTACATTTTAAACATCTTATGCTTGATTTTCTGGTGCTATCACTACCCACCACTGGCAAGTGCATCTGCCCCACTGCATCTAACATCTTGGCTTAGAATCACTTGACTCCCTATCACTATCCTGTTGATATTCATTCCACTACTCTCAACACTGCAGTCTATTACTATCATCTAGTAATTTAAGGACCTCATCTACTGTCAGCCCTTAACATACACGAAAAAGATATGTACAGCACGAAAAATGCAAAAAGTAATACTGATGCACATCTTCTAATTCATAGTTAGCATGACAAACTAAACAACATTCAATACGTTAAATCCAAATGTCCAGCTGGCTGGACATAAAACATTTGCTCGAAATTTAAGTATGTGTAAATACATATTCATCGCTTATATTGTTACCAATCATTACAAAAACCTTCTAAAAATACATCATTTCTAAAACACTTTGGTTATACGTGCACATTAATAGATAAAAACGTATGTTTTGTTCGGTCACGGAGGCAACAAGCGTCTTTCTCAAAAGCCGCCATCTTCGGGTCTTTTTTCAAGAAGCTTAAAAAAAATTCTCAATGTCTTTGACCAACCAGTAGAAAGACAGAGTTGTGTTGGAGTGTCTAAAAGTGAGTGTAACAAAGTAAAACTTCCTGTCGAGTTATAAAACCCAGAAAAAAAATGTCCAGTATACTGGACATTATACTGGACATTAGGAGTGAGGAGGTTAATATATTGGTGCCCCACCCAGGGTGCATTTCTGCCCTACGTCCAGCGTTACCACTGAAGCTGGACCTCCAGTGACCTCGACCGAAATGAAACAGACACTAAAAATGAACTGCAGCACCTTTTAACCAAAGTCCCGGCAGCACAAATGGATTTGCTTATTCATTTGTTTTTCAAATGCCCAGACGTAAAGCTGTCAGTAAAGCAGTTTAACCACATGAGAAGGAAATAACTTTGTTTTTCTTTTCTTCAGATTGCATCACTGGAGCAGGAACTAAAGAGCATTGACCTCCAACTTTCAGCTCTGGATCCTGTCAGAACAAACTCGGGTTAACTGAAAAAAACAGCACAGAAACGTGTTTAACTGCCTCTTCAGCAGGAAGTGATGGGTCTGTTTGCTGTGCCAGGGTGAAATAGGAGTTTTTATTTGTTTTCATTGTATGTACGACAAATGTTGAAATAAAATATTAACCATGTTTGTTTGCTTAGGATGTTTTACACTTTGGTTACATTCATGACAGGAACGGTAGTTACTCATTACACAAGATTCATCAGGTCACAAAGTTATATCAATCACAGTCATGGACAATTTTGTATCTCCAATTCACCTCACTTGCACGTCTTTGGACTGTTTCTCTACATACCCAGTTCTTCAATGGTCAGGACTAGGGATGCATCGATACAATTTTTTCCCAACTGAGTACGAGTACGAGTACATGTATTTTTGTACTTGCCGATACCGATACCAATACCTATTTAGAATAGCATTTTTTTTAAACAAAAACACACATGAGAAGTGACGAGAAGTTTAATGATACCACGTCCAAAAATGCACGTCAACAAGTAGCGAGTGATCAAAGTGTTTGTGCGCTGACGTGATGAAATCAAGGAGGAAAAATAAATGAATCTGAGTGGATTTGGCAACACGAATAGCACGGATTGTTCTGTAATGAGTTGGAGGTTAATAAATATTTTTGCAATGCAGTGTTGGTGTTTTGTTGTTATGTTTTGTAGAGAACGATCAGGTCAGAAATACTGTAAAACGTGTGTGTGTGTGCTGATGTATTCTGATATAAACTATATCATCCCCCTGTCCCACCTGTTTACGCTCCTCTCCGGCGTTTCCCCTCACACCGTATCCTGCGTTCTCGTTGGCTGTTCGACATGTCACTCACTGCCAGTCGCACAACTCAGATCAGAGATCTGACATGCTAGAAAACTGGAGCGGTCGGCGAGCCGGTCGGATCGAGTTGTTGTACAGTTCACACTTAGCGATCGAGAGCCGAGTTTCGATCGCAGAGCGAACGCCGAGTTGCTCCCGAGCCGGCAAATCTAGCGCCGACCGGTCGCCGAGCGAAAATCAGGGCAAAAATCGTGTAGTGTGAACCGGGCATAACGCAGCAACGTGCACTAGGCACACGGTATCGGATGTTCAGTATCGGAGCCTCGTTTGCGAGTTAATGAGCGCGGTATCGGGCAAATACCCCATACCAGCATCGGTACTCATGCATCTCTAGTCACCACAGGACCACCACAGAGCAGGTATTATTTAGGTGGTGGATCATTCTCAGCACTGCAGTGACACTGACATGGTGGTGGTGTGTTAGTGTGTGTTGTGCTGGTACGAGTGGATCAGACACAACAGCGCTGCTGGAGTTTTTAAACACCTCACTGTCCCTGCTGGACTGAGAATCGTCCATCAACCAAAAACATGCAGCCAACAGCGCCCCGTGGGCAGCGTCCTGCGACCACTGATGAAGGTCTCAAACAGCAGCGATAGATGAGCAAGGTGGACCGACTAGGTAGGAGTGTACATACCAGCACAACACACACTAACACACCACCACCATGTCAGTGTCACTGCAGTGCTGAGAATCATCCACCACCTAAATAATTACCTGCTCTGTTGTGGACTACAGTCAGTAATTGTAGAACTACAAAGTGCTTCTATATGTTTATTTATACTGTACAAAACATAATATAAATATAATAAATTAATAAAACTTATTATAGTTTTTAGCTTCTTATCGAATGGATTGATTCGGTTGTTAAGGCAACATTGTTGCCAGGGGAAACTAAAATGGGAGGGGCTTCCTTTTACATAGGCGGGCTTTGCATTAAAATGAGTCAACCCGGAAGTGAGCGGAGTACTGTTGTACACACATAGCGGTGTCGGATAATAAGCGCCGATCTTATCGGATTAAAAGCAGCGGATCTGATCGGATCTGGTTGTGTTGGGATGCGGGGTGGTGAGCGGGGTGGTGAGCGGGGTGTGCTCCTCTGGGTGAGGGTGAGGGATGGCAGGAGGACTGTGTGATGGCTGAGGAGCAGAAGCTGAACCTACTGAATCTATAGTGAATAATAACAGTCCTGAAGATTCTGATTCTGTCTGATCCAGTCCGATCGAACCGAACCGAACCTCTCCCTGCTGTGCAGCAGCTCCGGGATCCACATGATCAGCAGCAATGAATAAAGGTGAGAAATGCTCTTTATTTACACGACCGTGACACATTAAGGTGCAAAAATGAATAAATAAAAGGCAAAACATTGAAGTCAGCAGTGCTGCATGGCACATTTATGCAATCAACCCCCTGCCATGCTTTTGTGGTGTGTAGAAATGCTCAGCAGGCCCATGTGACCTCGATTTTGGATTAAGACTTTAAAAGACGCTTCATTATTGTAGAGTATCTTGGCATGCTTGACATACACCAAGAAGATGGTACAGGTTTGAATGCTTGACCCCCTACAGTAATAGTCAGTAATGTTGGCACTGAACATTTCTTTCCTGACAAAAGTCACCAGATCTGAACTTACACATGTCACACAGAACCAAAATCTTTCTCAACACCTTATGTTGGACTTTCTTCTAATTTCTTGACTATCTGTAGATAACTAGCAACAGGTAGCATTGTTTGTTTATTTATTAGGATTTTAACGTCATGTTTTACACACTTTGGTTCCATTCATGACAGGACACGTAGTTACTGCTTACACAAGGATCATCAGTTCAGGTCTTTAATGTCAAACACAGTTATTTGGATTTTGGATTGAGATGAAAGTATCTGAGTGACTTTGAAAGACGCTTCATTATTGGAGTATCTTGGCTTGCCTGACATACACCAAGAAGATGGTACAGGTTTGAATGCTTGACCCCCCTACAGTAATATTCAGTTATGTTTGCACTGAACATTTCTTTCCTGACAAAAGTGACACAGTCACCAGATCTGAACTCAGCTGAGCGTTTGTTGGAGTTTTCATTAGACGTGTTGGACAGAACCAGAGTTTTTTGATCAACACTACAGTATGTTGGACTTTCTTCTAATTTCTGGACCATCTGTAGATAACTAGCAACAGGTATTATTGTTTATTTATTTATTAGTATTTTAACGTCATGTTTTACACACTTTGGTTCCATTCATGACATGACAGGTAGTTCCTGCTTACACAAGATTCACCCGTTCACAAAGTTTAATATCAAACACAGTCATGGATTTTGTATTACTTGCATGTTTTTGGACTGTGGGAGGAAACCGGACACGGGGAGAACATGCAAACCACACAAGAAGGAACCTGGTTGCCTGGCCGGGGAATCGAACCCAGGACCTTCTTGCTGTGAGCAGACAGTGCTAACCGGTGCACCACTGCGACAACACATTTGTGAGTTTAAGATGCCAAGTAAACAGTGGGATGGTGGTAGCCTTGCCCTAGTGGATGGAGCTTTGGGCTTTCAGTCTGTTCAAATCCAGGCTCTGCTATGGAGCCACAGTGGGCCCTTGAGCAAGGCCCTTAACCGTCTCTGCTCCTTGGGCGCTGTACACTGGCTGACCCTGCGCTCTGACCCCAACTTCCAAAACAAGCTGGGATATGTAGAAGAAGAATTTCATTGTACAGAAAACATTTTTAAGTTATAATTTTGGATAGAAGATAAAAAAAAAACCTGATTAACAGTTAAAGCTAAAAGATTTGTAGGATTTGTAAAAATATACACATAAATATACACACAGTGCACATAATGCTTGGTTTCCTGAATCAGGTCCATGACTGTGTTTGATGTAACCTAGTGACCTGATGAATCGTGTGTAATGAGTAACTACCGTTTCTGTCATGAATGGAACCAAAGTGTAAAACATGACGTTAAAATCCTAATAAACAAACATTCACTTGGCAGAACTGGAATTTAACAGAATTGGGATGGTTTCTGGTTTAAACTGGACTGTTCAGTACAGTTCACATATTCTGTTAATTAAGTGTTGGTCAGGAAATTCAGAAAGCTTAAATGTAGCCAGACTTAATTCTGATACCTGTCGTTGTTCTCGTATTCATTTACTGTGCTGTCCACTTTCTGCAAGGCATCTGTTCCATTGTCTGCAAAACAGCTCCAGATCATAATACCCCCACCACTAAGCAATGTAGTAGGTACACTGTTGTTGTGTTTGTCAAAACAGACTTCTATTTATTGTGGCCAAACGACCCAACCTTTGTTTTATCTAACGACAAAACTCTAGACTCAAGGGTTGCGATTATTATCAAACATAGCAGATTTTTAAGAAGCCTCCACGCCCATTGCAATGTAAAGCTTTCTTGAATGTGGACAGTTTTTATCAGACCATCCGGGCAAATTTCCCAATAGCATAAGCTGACAGCGACACCAAGTTTGATGAAGTTCACTCGTTCACACAGAAGTGTGTGTTCCAACAACAGAAATCATCGAAAGTTACATCTCCAACACCTGATAAAAGGAGAAAAACCCCCAACTTGTGAAACCTGCCAAACACATATATCAATAAAACACATCTTGATAGAATGCCCAAAATACACTAAAGAAAGAGAACAAGCACACATGCCAGAAACTATCAAAGAGATTTTCACACAAGACAACACGAGAAGACTTTTAACCTACCTTGCAACCATAAAAATAAAAATGAACATATAATATGGACCAAAATATGAAGACACACACATAATACCTATTTCTGCCATTAAATGACACCAATGTGTTAAACATAGCGTTAAAACTTAAATAAATAAATAAATTAAAGTTACATCTCCATCCCTTCCTCTGGGAAAACATTCTTTAGGATTTTAAAGTGTGTCTGTGGGGAATTTCAGACCATTCAGACAAAAAAAAAAGCATTTGTGAGGCCAGGCGTGATGTTGAACATCTGGCTTGTAATTTACATTCACATTTTCAGCATTTAGCAGACGCTTTTATCTAAAGTGACTTACAGTAGTGTGATAGTATACACTGTCTAAGCAATTAAGGGCCTTGCTCAAGGGCCCAACAGTGGCAACC
This sequence comes from Trichomycterus rosablanca, assembly GCF_030014385.1. Lineage (NCBI taxonomy): Eukaryota > Metazoa > Chordata > Actinopteri > Siluriformes > Trichomycteridae > Trichomycterus > Trichomycterus rosablanca. Next base: position 2,591,433 of record NC_085989.1, on the reverse strand, counting down.
TGGCAGTAGTGGGGCTTTCGATTACTAGTCCAGTATCTTACCCGCTTGGCTACAACTGCCCTGCCCTGTAACTGCAATTGATGACCAGTTTATCCCAAAGGTGTTCAGCGGGTATGAAAGTCATCAAAGCGTGCCGTTACGGACCTTGCTTTGTGCACAGGAGGACAGTCAAGGTGGAACTTTCCCAAACCGCCGGCACTTATAAACCTGTCCTATTTAAGCACGACGAGAGCGTTCGTGATGTCTTTTCTAACTGCACCTGATAATCCCGGTCCTGGATTCCCAGTAAGGAAAACGACCCCCTTGCGTCCTTTCATTTTTACCATGCAAACACATGTAGTCAGGACACAGTGTGTGTGTGTAATAAATGACCCCACACACACAGACACACACACACACAGCTGCACACCTATTGTGTAAAACACTGTATGGTTTGTGAAATTAAGTCCTGACCTTCTGAAGCCTGATTGTCCTGAATGATGGCATGCAGGAGGGTTTTTAAAGGCATGAGCTTTGACCCCGGTGGTGCCGAGCAGCCTAGCAGGCACCTCCACGTTTACAGGAGGAGAATATACAAAAAGGAGGGGGGGGGGGTGTAAAAGAGGAAGGCTGGAAGTGACAACATCCCTCCCCTTTCTTTCCTCCCTCCCCTTCGGTCTCTCATCTGTTTCCCTCTGATCAGCTTCTTAAGAGCTGGAGAGAGACGTGGAACCAACCAGGCTGCACTTTTTTAACCCAGGTACTGACTCGACAAAAGCTCTTTATTTAAACTTCATCCCCGGGGTGCCATTACTTTTGCACGTGCGTCTGGTTTCCTGCGCGTTCAGCCTGATCTGCCGTTTCTCACTTTTCTTTTCAGAACTAACTTGAGAACTTGTTTGATCTGCTCTGCTGCTCTGGGTTTAACTGCAGCCTCGCAGGTTTCCTGTTCCTGTCGCTCTGTTGATTATTATTTGGAGTTTTTCCTTCGTTCTGTTTTGTAACGGCATCTTCTGGGCGGCATGTGGTTGTAATTTTAATCTGGATTCTTTTCCAGTCGTTGGCATAAGTGTGTGTACACTCCTCGTACTCTGAGTTCTAAGTGGAAGGGTGTGTGTGTGTGTAGGAAATATTGATGTTGTATTAACACTATCACCCTTTTTTATATATATATATATATATATATATATATATATATATATATATATATATATATATATATATATATATATATATATATATATATATATATATATATATATTGAACATTAATGATAGTTAAAGCTTTTCAAATGACGATTTAAGAAGTAGACTTTGTAAAGCAGTAGTTAATGAGTTTCTGCACGTCTAGGGTTAAATGTGTATCGACTCGTTACTGAAACGTGTTGATTATTCTGTGTTGGGAAGTGCTGAGCTAAATAAATAACACTCACTTGCCTGTTGATTGCAGTTGCATGTTATCACCAAGAAGGTTTTAAAACCGTAAAAGGTTTGTACTGCAGCTTTAAAGATCCTGCTTTTAGTTAATAAACGATACACTGGTACAGCTAAATGATGTACAACTATTATAAAAATTACAAATCACAGGTATCGGTGCTTTTAAAACCCTGATTGACTTTTTTTATTCATCACTGTGACAAGAATCTGATCTGATCTGATCGTAGGCTAAATTATGTCTGTACAAACATTAAAAACAAGCTTTATTAAAACAGCAGATATTTTGCAGATACAGTCTGTTAGTACACTAGCTGATTAAAAGTGGAAAGCAGTGAGACTCTTAAAGATTATACGGTGTGGTTGATTGTTGATGTACATGTGAGTTCTTTAACTGACTCTAAACTGGTGGGGTTGAGTGATAAGACAGTATAATAGTGTTGTTATAAGGTGGCAGACTGTAAATAGTCCTTAAGTGAGAGAGTGTGAGTGTGTATGTGTGTGTGTTTCCTTGTTCAACCTGTATTCTGGCCCTCCACCCTGTGTTTCCTGATGAGAATGGAGCGCTTTGTGAAAATGTGGTAATTAATAAGAATCAGAATTAATTAAAATGTGTGACTGTGTGTGTGTGGTGATAAATAAGTGAATATGTATGTGTGTAAAGTAGTGAGCTAATCAGTGTGTGTGAGGCTGTGGGTGAGATGTGTGTGTGAATATGTGGGTGAGGTAGGTAGTAAGGTAGTGAGTGTGTGTGGTAAATTAATCAGTGTGAGATGTGTGTGAGTAAGGTATTGAGGTGTGTGTGGAGGTAAGTAAATTAATCAGTGTGTGTGTGTGTGTGTGTGTGTGTGTGAATGTGTGTGTGTGTGAGGTTGTGGGTGAGGTGTGTGTAAATGTGTGTGTGTGAGATGTGTGTGTGAGGTTGTGGGTGAGGTGTGTCTGTGAGATGTGTGTGTGGTGTGTGTGAATATGTGGGTGAGGTAGGTAGTAAGGTAGTGAGTGTGTGTGGTAAATTAATCAGTGTGAGGTTGTGTGTGAGGTCGGAGAGTAAGTAAGGTAGTGTGTGTGTGGAGGTAAGTAAATTAATCAGTTTGTGTGTGAGGTTGTGTGTGAGGTTGTGTGTGAGGTTGTGTGTGAGGTTGTGTGTGAGGTTGTGTGTGAGGTTGTGTGTGAGTTAGGTAGTAAGGTAGTGAGTGTGTGGTAAATTAATCAGTGCGTGTGTGAGGTTGTGTGTGAGGTTGTGTGTGAGGTTGTGTGTGAGGTTGTGTGTGAGGTTGTGTGTGAGGTTGTGTGTGAGGTTGTGTGTGAGGTAGTGTGTGAGGTAGTGTGTGAGGTTGTGTGTGAGGTTGTGTGTGAGGTAGTGTGTAAGTGAGGTAGTGTGTGTGTGTGTGTGTGTGTGGAGGTAAATAAATTAATCAGTGTGTGTGGATGTGTGTGTGTGGATGTGTGTGTGAGGTTGTGTGTGAGGTTGTGTGTGAGGTTGTGTGTGAGGTTGTGTGTGAGGTTGTGTGTGAGGTTGTGTGTGAGGTTGTGTGTGAGGTTGTGTGTAAGTAAGGTAGTGAGGTAGTGTGTGTTTGTGTGTGGAGGTAAATAAATTAATCAGTGTGTGTGGATGTGTGGGTGAGGTTGTGTGTGAGTTAGGTAGTGAAGTAGTTAGTTGAATGAATCAGTGTGAATGAGTGTATGTGTGTGTGTGGTAGTGAGTAAATAAGTGAGTGTGTAGGAGTGTGTGAGGTAGCGAGTGTGTGGTAGTGAGTAAATAACTGAGTGTGTAGGAGTGTGTGAGGTAGCGAGTGTGTGGTAGTGAGTAAATAAGTGAGTGTGTAGGAGTGTGTGAGGTAGCGAGTGTGTGGTAGTGAGTAAATAAGTGAGTGTGTAGGAGTGTGTGAGGTTGTGAGTGTGTGGTAGTGAGTAAATAAGTGAGTGTGTAGGAGTGTGTGAGGTAGCGAGTGTGTGGTAGTGAGTAAATAAGTGAGTGTGTAGGAGTGTGTGAGGTAGCAAGTGTGTGGTAGTGAGTAAATAAGTGAGTGTGTAGGAGTGTGTGAGGTAGCGAGTGTGTGGTAGTGAGTAAATAAGTGAGTGTGTAGGAGTGTGTGAGGTTGTGAGTGTGTGGTAGTGAGTAAATAAGTGAGTGTGTAGGAGTGTGTGAGGTAGCGAGTGTGTGGTAGTGAGTAAATAAGTGAGTGTGTAGGAGTGTGTGAGGTAGCAAGTGTGTGGTAGTGAGTAAATAAGTGAGTGTGTAGGAGTGTGTGAGGTAGCGAGTGTGTGGTAGTGAGTAAATAAGTGAGTGTGTAGGAGTGTGTGAGGTAGCGAGTGTGTGGTAGTGAGTAAATAAGTGAGTGTGTAGGAGTGTGTGAGGTAGCAAGTGTGTGGTAGTGAGTAAATAAGTGAGTGTGTAGGAGTGTGTGAGGTAGCGAGTGTGTGGTAGTGAGTAAATAAGTGAGTGTGTAGGAGTGTGTGAGGTTGTGAGTGTGTGGTAGTGAGTAAATAAGTGAGTGTGTAGGAGTGTGTGAGGTAGCGAGTGTGTGGTAGTGAGTAAATAAGTGAGTGTGTAGGAGTGTGTGAGGTAGCAAGTGTGTGGTAGTGAGTAAATAAGTGAGTGTGTAGGAGTGTGTGAGGTAGCGAGTGTGTGGTAGTGAGTAAATAAGTGAGTGTGTAGGAGTGTGTGAGGTAGCGAGTGTGTGGTAGTGAGTAAATAAGTGAGTGTGTAGGAGTGTGTGAGGTAGCAAGTGTGTGGTAGTGAGTAAATAAGTGAGTGTGTAGGAGTGTGTGAGGTAGCGAGTGTGTGGTAGTGAGTAAATAAGTGAGTGTGTAGGAGTGTGTGAGGTAGCAAGTGTGTGGTAGTGAGTAAATAAGTGAGTGTGTAGGAGTGTGTGAGGTAGCGAGTGTGTGGTAGTGAGTAAATAAGTGAGTGTGTAGGAGTGTGTGAGGTAGCGAGTGTGTGGTAGTGAGTAAATAAGTGAGTGTGTAGGAGTGTGTGAGGTTGTGAGTGTTTGAGGTAGCGAGTGTGTGAGGTACTGGACGTCTGCGACGCTCCTAGGTCAGTGTTGGGGTCTGCAGCAGCGGAGGAACAAATGCAGTTACATTAGTTACAGTTAATTATCATTAGGGAATTGGATATGACTAAAATAAAAAGCTAAGCACTCAAAGCTTCTTAAAGCTTCTACTAAAACATCATGTCATTATCTAAGGAAGCGCTAGAAGAGCTGAGGTAAAACAAAAAAAACGAGGTTGTGATAGAGGGAAATGTTTCCCAAGCTGTTTTAGGGCTATAGGACTCCACCGAACCACAACGGGAGCCGTTATCTCAAAATGGGAAAACTGTCAGGATGATAATAAATAGGTGATGATAGCAGAACGATAGCTGGAGCGTACAGGAGCGTTTACGTTTCTCAACTACAGCACTGAAGCCGTGGTGGAACTCTGGTTCCTTACAGGACGTCCGGCACTGACGGGTTCTTTAACCGGATTAGCTGAGATTAGCTGCTCACTTGTATCTCAGATTATCTGTGTTGTTATTATTACACAGATAATGAGTACAGACGTCGTCTGGTTCAATTCTGTACAGTAAACTCAACTGCAAGGGCCTGTGGCCTGTGTTATGTAATACTTTTGGTCATGTACTGTACAAAAAGTATGTGGACGGCCCTCATTACTGAGTTCTTTTGCCAAATATAGTGCTAACATATCTAGATTCTTTAGAAACTCAGCATTGCCACCGGTCGGCTGGGCGCCATCTAGCGGGCATAATTGGCAGTGCCTGCAGCAGACACGTTTTTGCTAGGGCGGGATGACTGGACTAGGTGGGTGGCGTCTTCAAACACTGTGTAAGGACCCTGATTAGCAGATATAGAGGCGCCTGTGCAGGGTGCATGGGTGAAAAGGGTTCCGCTAAGGGCTGCACGGAAGTCGGAGGAGGCGTGAGCAGCAATATACCCACCTCGACTGCAATCAGGGATCCACCAGCAGCGGAGGACAAATCAACCAGCTAAATTTGGGAGAAAATGCATAAATAAAATAGAAAAAAACATTATTATTATTATTATCATTATTATTATTATTATTGTTATTATTATTATTATTATTATCATTTATTATTATTATTATTATCATTTATTATTATTATTATTATTATTATCATTATTATTATTATTGTTATCATTTATTATTATTGTTATCATTTATTATTATTATTGTTATCATTATTATTATTATTGTTATCATTATTATTATTATTATTATTATTGTTATTATTATTATTATTGTTATTATCATTTATTATTATTATTATTATCATTTATTATTATTATTATTATTATTATTATTATTATTATCATTATTATTATTATTGTTATTATTATTGTTATCATTATTATTATTATTGTTATTATTGTTATTATTATTATTATTATTATTATTATCATTTATTATTATTATTATTATTATTATCATTATTATTATTATTGTTATCATTATTATTATTATTATTGTTATTATTATTGTTATTGTTATTATTATTATTGTTATTATTATTATTGTTATTATTATTATTATTGTTATTATTATTATTATTATTATTAGGAGTGTCTGGTATTCTTTTTGGATCTTCAGGCTTCTTACTGTCTGATTAAATGTTCCTCTGACTGTACTAAAAGTTTTGTTGAGGTGTAAAAGCTTTTTTGAAGACGAGCAGCTCGGTGGAAGGAGTGACCGGCCGGTTCAGTGGTCAGTATCGACTCTCTCGTGCAGACCCGTGACTGACACCAGCAATGAATGAATGGACTTTGTCATTTCAAATATGCGACCCCTCTTCAACCGTTAGGTCAACATGAGAGACTAGTGGAAAACAGACCTGATTTATTTGCGATGAGATTGTGCTTCACACCGGGCGAGTCCAGAGTCCGAATGTGTCCGGGGTCCACATGTGACCTGCAGACTGATTTCATTTCTAGGCGGTTCACATCACCTCGTGTCCAGACCTTATGGGTGACTGGTCCCAGTACTACTCTGACCAGTATGAAGCAGTTAATGCAAATAAGAATTTATTTACACTGTGTTTGACCACTAGAGACTTTTAGTTTTACACCTAAATGTGGTTTAAACTCATTTTAGACTTCTTTTAGTGTTTTAATAAGCAGTCGTTTATTCATTATTGTTGTCTAGCTATCCTAACACACTAAAATTAACTGTCTCGCTGTGTCCAGTTTCACCAGGAGACATTAAACGCAAGGCAGAAACACCCTAAACAGGGCGAAAGTACATCGCAGGGGTTCGGCCAAGCACAACAAACTCCCCTCCCTCCCTGACTGGCTAGTGTAATAGGCCGCTGTTCCACCTGAGGGCTTTCGGGTATTAATTACTTCATTGTTTTTGCAAAGAGTGACCAAACGTGGCTAATTTTGAGATGATGAACTCTGGTTTGGACAGTTTTTGCTCGGGGTTTGTTCAGACCAGCTGACCGTACCTAAACCGTGAGAAGCGATTTTACATGCAAACTAACAGAAGGTTGTTTGAGGTCTAAACGCGTCCACATTTAACACCCACGTCTTTAGGCAGAAAGCTTTAAAATTTTTGGGGAAAGAAAAAGTGACGTCAAGACCCTTTTCATCACTTGACCATGATGAAGGTCAGCATGCCGGTAGAGATGTTAGTGTTAGTAAATAAATGAAACATACACGTGGACAGCGGTAGCCTAGTGCAGTGTTTCTTAACCGTCACGGCACCCTTTAAACGTATGCAAAATCTCAAGCCACCCCAGTCTAAAATGTATTAAAAAACGTCCACTCTGCATCCCTCGGACTGTTAACACACACACACGCACACACACGCACACACACACACCATAAGGTGTCATGTAGGGACACTTTTAATGGGAAACCTGAGCCTGGGATGATGCACACAATCTCCCTATTCTGGCAGGGATGGATGAGAGGCAGAAACGGAGCCCCTCTCAGTCGCTCCCTGTACTTGTTCTTGATGTAAGTTAGGCTCGAAAAGCTCAGTTTGCACAATTATGTCGTAGAGAAAGGTAGCAGAATTGCAATGGTGCTACTTGAAACCAGGACCTAATGCATCGTGCGGTAATGGGGGGGTTGGGGGGAGTCAGTATTAGGCAACGCAGTCACGTGCTGACCCCCGCGTTGACGTTGTAGCATGGGGAAAGTGGCGTGTGAGACAAATTTTGATGATTGAGGCGGCTAATGGTCTACATTTTCATGATAAGTTGACACTTTGGTATTTTACATTTATTTCATAGTATCAGTAACGTCAGGATATTTTTGACGGCACCCCTGACGAAGCCAGACGGCACCCCGGTTGAGAAAGGCTGGCCTAGTGGATGGAGATTTGGGCTGTCAATTGAAAGGCTGTAGTTGCAAACCCCGGTTCTGCCACGCAGCCACTGTTGGGCCCTTGAACAAGGCCCTTAAGCTTCTCGAGTTCTAAATGTTATGATCTGGTAAATCAGAGATTTTTTAAAGAATCATGTTAGATCCAACCAGAATATCTGTAATATAAGATGAGATCTGAACAAACCAAATGTCCAAAATGCCACGTACAAGGTTTTCTTTTTTTACCAGATCATAATGTATGTGTGTCACTCACATTGAGTGATTCAGCAGCTCCAGCACAGAGTAAATACAGTTAGAGTAATTAAAATAGGGTAGAATAACATAACAATATTGACCATATAACGGCAATTACTTTTATACAGCAGTATGACAAATTGTAACTATACAGAACAACACTACAGTATATACTGTACATGTGTGTGTGTTATATCTGGTGAGGTTTTTTTTATTTTTTCATTGCTGACTCTTCAGCGTTAGTGTTGCAAAGTTTGCATCCCAGTTTTTTCACCATATCAGCCGTCTTCATATGAAAAGGAACCCCGTGTGAACCCCCCCTCACAGCTACTCTGACTTTTATTTCCCTGAATTACAGACGAGATGGAAAAAGACTGAAACACTTTTCTAACAGTGTGTAGAAGTTCTGTAAGTCCTGGTCGTAGAGACTCCCAGTTCTGCTGGTTTGGATTTTCTCCTGTTGACCTGCTGTAGTGACGTAATGTCAGACTTATTTCCTGGAAAAACCGGGCAGCCTTGGTCACCCGGGCAAAACCTGCCGACTCAGGGAAAGTTTATGACCCCATAAATCCACAGGCTGATGGATGCCATGTTTGTGTGGCAGCGTGGAGGAGGGGTAACGTACTTTACGCCGAATTATACAGCGGCCATAAGAGACTTGTGTGGCAGGGACTCGTGTTTAAGCAGAACAGTGGAATGTGGTGAATCGAACACGTCCTACAGTAATACTAACGGTACGTTCGAAGTCCAGGACCACCAGTGAAGAAGCACCAAAAGCTAATGAATAGATCTACAGCATGTTATAGACCCACCCAACTACTGCTGTTTGTTTCTAATGGAATAAATACATCCCTTTTCAGATTATTCAGTGTGAAGTTAATGACTTCAACTGATAAAATGCAGTTCCTGCAGAGCGGCCGGCTGAAAGCCAGTGTAATTACAATAAATACAAACGATACGCTTTTAAATACATCCCAGCGATCCGTGCAAACAGGACGAGTGGATTTACGTGACCGCTGAACAATGGACAGCAACACAAAAGCAAGTCCGTGATCACAGAGGACCAGGTTTATCTTTACAAGAATGGTGTCCTAAATCAGCTCCACTTGCCATATAGAAGCACTTTGTAGTTCTACAATTACTGACTGTAATTTTACCCTCTTTTACCCTGTTCTTCTATGGTCAAGGACCCCACAGGACCACTACAGAGCAGGTATTATTTAGGTGGTGGATCATTCTCAGCACTGCAGTGACACTGACATGGTGGTGGTGTGTTAGTGTGTGTTGTGCTGGTATGAGTGGATCAGACACAGCAGCGCTGCTGGAGTTTTTAAATACAGTGTCCACTCACTGTCCACTCTATTAGACACTCCTACCTAGTCGGTCCACCTTGTAGATGTAAAGTCGGAGACGATCGCTCATCTATCGCTGCTGTTTGAGTCGGTCATCTTCTAGACCTTCATCAGTGGTCACAGGACGCTGCCCACCCACGGGGCGCTGTTGGCTGGATATTTTTGGTTGGTGGACTATTCTCAGTCCAGCAGTGACAGTGAGGTGTTTAAAAACTCCAGCAGCACCAGCACAACACACACTAACACACCACCACCATGTCAGTGTCACTGCAGTGCTGAGAATGATCCACCACCTAAATAATGCCTGCTCTGTGGTGGTCCTGTGGGGGTCCTGACCATTGAAGAACAGCATGAAAGGGGGGTAACAAAGCATGTAGAGAAACAGATAGACTACAGTCAGTAATTGTAGAACTACAAAGTGCTTCTATATGGTCAGTGGAGCTGATAAAATGGGCAGTGAGTGTAGAAACAAGGATCATACAGATACGGAGCTCGAGAGGTGTTTTTGCGACTCGTTTTGTTAATTGTTGCTTATTCGTTTTCTCTCTCTCCAGTCGTTTCCTCTCTTCGCTCTCTGCTTTGATGTCTCTGGGCCATGGTGCGTAAGAAAGGCTCCCTGATTTTATGCGGAGCGATCCTCTTCGTCGCCTGGAACGCCCTGCTGCTGCTCTTCCTCTGGGGGAGGCCGCCGATAGGTCGACTCGGAGAGGGAGGCGGGGCTGAACCTGGTACCGAGGAAGAATGGAGAGCCGGAAAAGCCAAAAAAGGCGCCGGCGGTGCCGGGCTGGCCGACGAGGTGATCCGACTGGCCGAGGAAGTGGAGTCGGAACTGGAGACGCAAAAGAAACTGTTGAAGCAGATCCAGAGTCACAGGTCGCTGTGGCAGCAGAAGAAGGACGACGGAGGGAAAGTGATGCAGGACGCCGGGTTTAAGAACGCCGGGCGAAAAGAAGCGCAGCACCCGCCCCGGACCCCCACCTCAGACCTCAACAAAGCCTCCAAAAGTTTGGAGTTTCCCGTAATTACAAGATCTCCACCGGACAACAAGCAGAACCAGGAATCGCACGTGGAACCGTTCGTGGAGAACACGGTGGAACTTCCTGCACCCGGTTCTCAAACCGTAATCCCCATCCTGGTCATCGCTTGTGACCGGGTCACGGTGAAACGCAGTCTGGACAAGCTGATTCAGTACCGTCCGTCCGTGGAGCTCTATCCCATCATCGTGAGCCAGGACTGCGGCCACGCCGACACCGCCCGGGTCATCGGCTCTTACGGAAGTCAGGTGACGCATATCAGCCAACCGGATCTCTCCAACATCCCGGTGCGCCCCGATCACAGGAAGTTCCAGGGCTACTACAAGATCGCCCGACACTACCGCTGGGCGCTGAACCAGGTCTTCAACTCGTTTGGGTATTCCACTGTGGTCATCGTAGAGGACGACCTGGAGGTAAGACTCATGCTTTAGCCCATGTGCTTCATCAGACGGGCTTTGGGGAGCGTCCCAAAATATTCGGAAACTGCTGATGATCTGAGATTTTAATGCAAAGCAGTCTTTAGCATTTACACAGAATGGTATGCAAAAGAAAAACATCCAGTGAGTGGCAGTTTTGTGGAGCCATGACCTCAACCCCATTGGACACAAGTCATTTGCCTGCTCAGCTCTCTGACTTAACACCCACATTCTGTTTACAGTAACGTTAATGAAGCTTAAACGTCCTAAAAATGCTCTCAAATATGCAGACTCTGTATGAACGGTCTGATTAAATACTACAGTAACGACACTATGAAAATTTCTTATTAATGATCTGTTTTCTTCTTTGCCCCTGTAGGTGGCGCCAGACTTTTTCGAGTATTTCCGCGCCCTGCACCCGATCCTGCTCTCCGACCCGACCCTGTGGTGCATCTCGGCCTGGAACGACAACGGCCGGGACGGGCTGGTGGACCCGGGGAAGCCCGAGCTCCTCTACAGGACCGATTTCTTCCCGGGTCTGGGATGGATGCTGCTGAAGGAGATGTGGGCGGAACTGGAACCCAAGTGGCCCAAAGCGTTCTGGGACGACTGGATGCGTCACCCCGAGCAGAGAAAGGAGCGCTCCTGCGTCCGTCCGGAGATCTCCAGAACCATGACGTTCGGGCGGAGGGGGGTCAGCCTGGGTCAGTTTTTCGACCAGTACCTGCGCTACATCAAGCTCAACACTGAATTCGTGCCTTTTACCAAACACAACTTATCACATCTGGTCAGGGAGCGCTACGACGAACACTTTGAGAAAGAAGTCTACAGCGCCCCCTTGGTGAAAGTAGAGGAGGTGCAGCAGAGGGGCGGTTTGAAGGGCGAGGGGCCGTTCAGGGTGCAGTACTCCAGCAGGGAGAGCTTTAAAGTGCTGGCGCGGAACTTAGGAGTCATGGACGACTTGAAGTCGGGGGTTCCGCGCGCCGGTTACAGGGGCGTGGTCAGCTTCCTGTATCGCGGCAGAAGGATTTTTCTGGCGCCCCCCGAAGGCTGGATAAAATACGACACCAGTTGGAGCTGAGGTGCTCAGCAGCGGTAGCAGAAGAGAGGAGTAACGGCAACCGTGCAGGAGGAGACGAAGCTCCTCTCAAACCAAAGAAATAAGGCGGCATGGTCGAGATGAAGAGAAGTTTTAAGGTGGAATTTTACGACTTAACCGGATGAAGGACGGAAAATCCTCGTACTGGGAACACAACGAAAGTCGATACCTCACGCACAGGCAGCAGTCGTGTTCCGACAAGAGGAGGAGAAGGAGCAAATTTCGTTTTGGCTGCTGAATTGACAAGTATTAGCTTTTCTGCTATTCCCGGTGTCGGTGAAGAGTTCACGTGATGTTATAACTGGTAAAAACGTCATGGATGCTTTCACAGGGACATCCGTCAGATAAAATGTAGGGGTCTGTAGGTCAGGTGGTTTTAATAGGGTGGCACAGCTGGTAAGGGGAGGTAGGTAGGTTGCTGACGACCTGGCTGGGCCTGGGGGAGCGAGGTCTCTCCGATGGTGGGCGCCCTCAGCTCTACTGAATTTTAATGTATGACAGTAGAATTATTATTTATATTATCAAAGGTGTGATTTTTATGTTACATTAATTCAAATCAACGTCAAGTGTTTTTAAAGGGAGTAAAAAATGTCCTCGCGTGGGCCGCTCAGGTGGCGCAGCGGTAAAAACACACGCTGGAACCGGAGCTGGGATCTCAAATACATCGTATCGAATCTCAGCTCTGCCTGCCGGCTAAGGCCGAGCGGCCACATGAACGACGATTGGCCTGTTGTTCAGATATGGGCGGGACTAAGCCGGATGGGGTCTGTCTCTCATGACTGGTGCAATTACGACCTCTGCTGGCTGATTGGTGGTGTCTGCACAGAGATGAGAAAAGAGTGTGTCAGGGTGTGTCTCTCCGTTCACAACGCTGAGCCGCACTGCACTCGTCAAAGTGTAGGTGATGAGATGCATACGGCTGCTGCCCACGTGTCGGAGGGGGCGTTGGTTAGCTTCGTTCTCCTCAATCAGAGCGGGGATCGGCATCGGTGGAGAGGAAGCATGACGCAATCGAGCAATTGGACGCGCTAAAAAGGGAGAAAAAAAAATGTCCCTGTGAAAGCAGCCAAGGAACCAGAACCAGAATCACGTCAGATCGGCTACAGGAACGACGCCGAGCTCTTAAAGAGGTTAAGAGAAGGTTTCCACGATTTAATCTTCTGATAGTGCACTACGTGAGCGAGGTTCGGTTCTGAGCCTCCATTTCAGAAGCACCAAAACTCTCGTGATCTTTGGTTAACGTACTTGAAACAGACTCGGTTCTCTCTGCTTAGAAGAATGTTGGGTTTGTCGCAGAACCACTGAGGCCAGACTCGCTCCACATGTCGTTCTGAATGCACATGTAGGATAGACGGAGTTTAAATGTGGTGTGTTTGTGGGCGTCTGTGAGAGAGTTTGACACGTTTTAATGTCTGTCTGAGTAAAATATAAAACCACTGCCTGATGTGTTCTTTATAAATTTAATACACTGAAAATAAATCACTATTTTGATAATCTGTGTTGAAGATCCGTTTCTTGTGTTCATCCGTTTTACATGATAGAAAATGAAGCTTTGTTCACTTATACAGGTAAAGGTGAAGCTGACGTACACAGCTTACGTATGTCTGATGATTTAAACACTGTCGATTTATTTATTAGGATTTTAACGTCATGTTTTACACTTTGGTTACATTCATGACAGAAGCGGTAGTTACTCGTTACACAGCGTTCATCATCAGTTCACAAGTTTTTATATCAAACACAGTCAGGATCGATTTAGTATCTCCAGTTCATCTCACTCGCACGTCTTTGGACTGTGGGAGGAAACCGGAGCTCCCGGAGGAAACCCACACAGACACGGGGAGAACATGCAAACTCCACACGGAAAGGACCCGGACCGCCCGACCTGGGGATCGAACCCAGGACCTTCTTGCTTTGAGGCGACAGTGCTACCCACTGAGCGAACACTGTCAAAAACTTAAATACATACAGTACAATATACACATAATAAGCCGATAGTCTGTTTAGGCAATTATGGTGTATCTACTGTATATATTATTTATATTTTCGGCATTTAGGAGACGCTTTTATCCAAAGCGACCTACAGTACCGTGACAGCATACTGTCTAAGCAATTGAGGGTTAAGGGCCTTGCTCAAGGGCCCAACAGTGGCAACCTGGCAGTGATGGGGATTGAACCAGCGACCTTTCAATTACTAGTCCAGTATCTTCAACACTAGGCTACAACTGCCCAACATTAGCCAACAGAGTTAACCAAAACTAATCAAAGTTACTAGTCAGATACTAGCTAGTGAATAAAGTTACTTTACTGACTAAAGTTTATTCAATTTCTGCACAGTCCTGATTTGCTTATAATAAACCATCATTTTCTATACGATATGCAACTAATCAGCAATCAATGCTTTAATAAAACGATGACCAAAAACAAAAACCTAAATTAGAAATGTTTCTAGAGAATCTAAATTCTATATATTTATTATTGATATTTGTATGCAGAACACAGTAGTGCAAAGCTGGTTAGCTATTTAGAGAGGATGATCTTACATGGTAGCTGCTTTGAGGCAATTTAGACAAGCCAATTTTTTGTAATGATAATAATAATAATAATAATAATAAATAGAGGCATTTATTTAAAAAGAACAGCTGAAGACATTATATAAAAATTCTGGCTCCATATTTTTGGACCAGCACAAGACACTACAAATCTAAAATGACTTTTATAGACATTAGGGGGTCTGGAGAATAAATGTCAAAGGATGACCGGCTTGTATTATAAACTCATCATCTGAACAGCAGTAATACTTGAGTTTTAGTCTGACGGCCCGGTTCAGTAGATCTGTTATCCAATCAAGTGGCCAACATTCTGAAACATGTTGAATTAGGACCGTACTGCACTGCACTAGAGACAGATGTTATACCAGATGTACACTATATTGCCAAAAGTATTCGCTCGTCTGCCTTCACACGCATATAAACTTGAGTGACGTCCCATTCTTAATCCACAGGGTTTAATATGATGTCGGCCCACCCTTCGCAGCTATAACAGCTTCAACTCTTCTGGGAAGGCTTACCACAAGGTTTAGGAGTGGGTTTATGGGAATTTTTGACCATTCTTCCAGAAGCGCATTTGTGAGGTCAGACACTGATGTTGGACGAGAAGGCCTGGCTCACAGTCTCCGCTCTAATTCATCCCAAAGGTGTTCTATCGGGTTGAGGTCAGGACTCTGTGCAGGCCAGTCAAGTTCTTCCACACCAGACTCGCTCATCCACGTCTTTATGGACCTCGTCATGTTAGAACAGAAAGGGGCCATCCCCAAACTGTTCCCACAAAGTTGGGAGCATGAAATCATCCAAAATCCCCTTCCTTCCTTTCACTGGAACTAAGGGGTCGAGCCCAACTCCTGAAAAACACCCCCACACCATAATCCCCCCTCCACCACACTTTACACTCGGCACAATACAGTCAGACAGGTACCGTTCTCCTGGCAACCGCCAAACCCAGACTCGTCCATCGGATCGCCAGACGGAGAAGCGTGATTCGTCACTCCGGAGGACACGTCTCCACTGCTCTAGAGTCCAGTAGCGGTGTGCTTTACACCACTGCATCCGACGCTTTCCATTTCATTCGGATGCAGCTGCTCGGCCATGGAAACCCATTCCATGAAGCTCTACACACTGTTCTTGGGCTCATTTGAAGGCCACATGAAGTTTGGAGGTCTGTAGCGATTGACCCTGCAGAAAGTTCCTCAGCATCCGCTGACCCGCTCTGTCATTTTACTTGGCCAACTACTTCGTTCCCAATCGCTTCCACTTTGTTATAATAGCACTGACGGTCGACTGTGGAATATTTAGTAGCGAGGAAATTTCACGACTGGACTTGTTGCACAGGTGGCATCACGGTACCACGCTGGAATTCACTGAGCTCCTGAGAGCGACCCGTTCTTTCACTAATGTGTGTAGAAGCAGTCTGCATGCCGAGGTGCCTGGTTTTATACACCATGGACGTGATTGGAACACCTGTAATCAATGATTTGGATGGGTGAGTGAATACTTTTGGCAATATAGTGTATCTGGCCAAGACATTTTCCCATTCTTAACGGTGCTTCTTTTTACTGATTAATCTATGCATTTAAACGAAAGAACAAAATGTCTAGTCATGTCATAATGAAACGTTTTAAAAATTACTGAAGTGAAAATGCATAAGTAGTGAAACCCCCTCATACTGAACGAGATCATTAACATGCTGCTGTGTGTGTGTGTGTGTGCTGTTCATAGATTAAGGAAATTACATTTTGTACAAGGTTTCGACCAGCTCACACAGCCGGCTGCCTCTCTACCCCCGACTAAACACTCCCCCCCCACCCCATCCGGTACCATTTGTTCCTCTCAGAGATTTCCATTTACACTTCTATCTCATCCTGTTATCGGTTGTTAAGTTGGGTACTGCTGACACATCTGGACTTATTTCCTTTTCTCACAGTCATGAGGCTTGTAAATGTTTTCCTCTCGCTGTAGTCGTTTAGAGTTCATGTCCAACGACAATTAATTCAACCGCTGAAAATGTTTCTGACTCGCCTCGACACTTTTAGTGCAAATTCTCAGTGATGTGAGAGTAAGGGTGTGTTCGAAGAAGAATGAAGGACGCCTTTATTTGTCATACACACACACACACACATGTACAGTACAACAAAATTATTTCTTCACACATCTCAGCTTGTTTTTGGTTGACGAGGGTCAGCCATAGTACGCAGAGAGGATCAAGGGCCTTGCTCAAGGGCCCAACAATGGCTGAACTCTCAACCTTTTAGTTGATAGCCCAAAGCTCTACCCACTAGGCTACCACTGTCCCTTATTACTACTTGTATAATAAGTACATAATAAGTACAAAGCTGCTCCATCCTGGTCAGTGTGGCAGTGGGTCTAGAGCCTAGCCCTGTAAAAACGTGACACTCAACTCATTTACCCACTCACTAGATTCATTACAAAAGGGAAGTACGCTACCTGACTACTGCTGAGATTGGGTTTGAATCTCAGCGGTCCTATCGGCTATTCAGGCACCTGTCGGACAAGGTGAGATGGCCAAAACAGCCTAGCCTCTAGTAGGTGCACTTATACATTGTCAGTGCGCTCTTGGTGCTGGTCCCATGCCTGGATAGAAACACGAGGGTGGTGTCAAAAAGGGCAACCACGGCTGTGGGGACATCACTTCAATTCCCAGGTGGGGCGGTCCGGGTCATTTCTGTGTGGAGTTTGCATGTTCTCCCCGTGTCTGTGTGGGTTTCCTCCCACAGTCCAAAGACGTGCGAGTGAGGTGAATCAGAGACACAAATTTGTTCATGTCTGTGTTTGATATAAACTTGTGAACTGATGAATCTTGTGTAATGAGTAACTACCGTTCCTGTCATGAATGTAACCAAAGTGTAAAACATGACGTTAAAACCCTAATGAACAAACAAACAAGTGTCGTACGGCGCCCCTGGAGCAGAGAGGGTTAAGGGCCTTGCTCAAGGACCCAACAGTGGCTGCATGGCAGAGCCGAGATTCAAACTCTCAACCTTTCTGTTGATAGCCCAAAGCTCTACCCACTAGGCTACCACTGTCCCTTATTACTATAGTAAGTACATAATGACTGACAGTCATTTACCCACTCCTGTATTTTTACATTACTTTTACATTTTCAGCATTTAGCAGACGCCTTTATCCAAAGCGACTTACAGTACAGTATACAATCTGAGCAATTGAGGGTTAAGGGCCCAACAGCAGCAACCTGGCAGTGGTGAGGCTTGAACCAGCGACCTTTTGATTACTAGTCTAGTACCCCAACCACTAGGCTACGGCTTGCCCCAAGTAGTACACTGAAGTACGCTAGCTCACTACTGATCTAAGGATACAGGGTTCGAATTTCAGCGGTCCTATCGGCTATTCAAGCGCCTGTCAGACAAGGTGGGATGGCCAAAACAGCCTAGCCTCTAGGAGGTGCACAAAACGTTTCATGGGCGGCTCGGTGGGTAGCACCGTCACCTCACAAGGAAGAAGGTCCTGGGTTCGATTCCCAGGTTGAGTGGTCCAGGTCCTTTCTGTGTGGAGTTTGCATGTTTTTGAACCGTGGGAGGAAACCGGAGCACCCGGAGGAAACCCACACAGACACAGGGAGAACATGCAAACTCCACACAGAAAGGACTCGGACCGCCCCACCTGGGGATGGAACCCAGGACCTTCTTGCTGTGAGGTGACAGTGCTACCCCGTGTCTGCGTGCCGCCCTTAAAACTAGTTAATATTTATAATGTTTTTAAGGAAAAGAAGGAAAACAAACATTCATACGAGAGCAGTTAGTTCTGATTTTAATTATGAAATTCAGTGTTGGATTTTGAACACTGGAAAACCTTTTCAGAAGTGCAGATACCAAAAAGTCCTAAAAGTGCATCAAGTAAAAATAACAAAATCACTAAAATGTTTCTTTATCTTCTTTAAATAAAAACAGAAAACGTGCAGGTTGGAGTCCATCACATTTTAACTGCAACTTCTTTTCTAAATGAAATATATTATATAAATATTTATTATTTATAAAAAAAAAAAACCAAGAACTCGCACCTAATGCACCTTTACTGGAACAACGTCTCACTCCTGCTCCACTTGAGTCATTAAACGAAGAACATTCAACAAACGGTGTATTGTTTCAAACACAGAACACACAACACACACGTATAGATGTAGAATCACATCAGGCCCTCATTTAAAACGACAAGCACTGTGTATTATTCACTACTTTACACAAACTGCCTCATTTGGGCAAAATAAAAGTACCTCAAGCAAATGCTGATCAAAGGAAACGAAGTGCTACGTCGCACTCGCACGGAAAACTAAACAGAATTTAGGATCTATGGATCCTTTCAAAAAAGGCAAATAAAATGATTTACAGACGCTCGTGTTGCTCGAAACTGAACAAACGAAACGACAGGAATGAAAGTTTTACTGTGAAAAGAATCAGAGAATCGTCAGAAGCGTGTAAAGACGTGTGTGTGTGTTCAAATTAAAAGTGAAGGGAAACGGTTTTACATCCTCACTAAACTCCACTGGGACGTCAGTCCGACACTACAAGCTACTGAACGCTGTTCTCATGCATCTTCTACATCCAGGAGCCGCCGTCTGTCCTGCACCGTGTTTACCGCGTCTGCTCAACTGCAATACACAGAAAAACAGTTTTTAAACCCTCGTGTTCTGCTGACGTTGACTTTACTGCCTTGCTCTGTGTGGGGTAAAATAAAATTACAAGAGTTCAAAATTAACCAAATTAACTTACGATAAAAAAAGAGAGATTTTGTAAATGTGTTTTTATCACGTTAAAAATTTATAAACAGGTCAAGCACTTTACTAACTCAGACGCTTCAACCCAAACCACACACTACTGTAACGCCGTATCTGCTTCAAACGCACTCATGCATGGACTGATAACAGATAGACAGACAGACAGATAGAGACAGAAAGACAGACAGATAAACAGACTGATAGATACAGGGGTTGGACAAAATAACTGAAACACCTGGTTTTAGACCACAATAATTTATTAGTATGGTGTAGGGCCTCCTTTTGCGGCCAATACAGCGTCAATTCGTCTTGGAAATGAAATATACAAGTCCTGCACAGTGGTCAGAGGGATTTTAAGCCATTCTTCTTGCAGGATAGTGGCCAGGTCACTACGTGATGCTGGTGGAGGAAAACGTTTCCTGACTCGCTTCTCCAAAACACCCCAAAGTGGCTCAATAATATTTAGATCTGGTGACTGTGCAGGCCATGGGAGATGTTCAACTTCACTTTCATGTTCATCAAACCAATCTTTCACCAGTCTTGCTGTGTGTATTGGTGCATTGTCATCCTGATACACGGCACCACCAGTGGATGCACATGGTCCTCCAGAATGGTTCGGTAGTCCTTGGCAGTGACGCGCCCATCTAGCACAAGTATTGGGCCAAGGGAATGCCATGATATGGCAGCCCAAACCATCACTGATCCACCCCCATGCTTCACTCTGGGCATGCAACAGTCTGGGTGGTACGCTTCTTTGGGGCTTCTCCACACCGTAACTCTCCCGGATGTGGGGAAAACAGTAAAGGTGGACTCATCAGAGAACAATACATGTTTCACATTGTCCACAGCCCAAGATTTGCGCTCCTTGCACCATTGAAACCGACGTTTGGCATTGGCACGAGTGACCAAAGGTTTGGCTATAGCAGCCCGGCCGTGTATATTGACCCTGTGGAGCTCCCGACGGACAGTTCTGGTGGAAACAGGAGAGTCGAGGTGCACATTTAATTCTGCCGTGATTTGGGCAGCCGTGGTTTTATGTTTTTTGGATACAATCCGGGTTAGCACCCGAACATCCCTTTCAGACAGCTTCCTCTTGCGTCCACAGTTAATCCTGTTGGATGTGGTTTGTCCTTCTTGGTGGTATGCTGACATTACCCTGGATACCGTGGCTCTTGATACATCACAAAGACTTGCTGTCTTGGTCACAGATGCGCCAGCAAGACGTGCACCAACAATTTGTCCTCTTTTGAACTCTGGTATGTCACCCATAATGTTGTGTGCATTGCAATATTTTGAGCAAAACTGTGCTCTTACCCTGCTAATTGAACCTTCACACTCTGCTCTTACTGGTGCAATGTGCAATTAATGAAGATTGGCCACCAGACTGGTCCAATTTAGCCATGAAACCTCCCACACTAAAATGACAGGTGTTTCAGTTATTTTGTCCAACCCCTGTAGATAGACAGACACAGACAGAATGATAGACAGACAAATAGATAGCTAAACAGACTGACAGAACGATATATAGATAGACTGACAGACAGAACGATAAACAGACAGATAGTCAAACAGACAGATACAGACAGACAGATAAATAGAACAATAAACAGACAGATAGATGGACAGACTGACTGAACGATAAACAGATTGACAGACAGAACGATAGATAGATAGATTAATAGAAAGATAGAACGATAGAGACAGACAGAACGATACATAGATAGATAGACAGAACGAGAGACAGACAGAATGACAGACAGACAGAACGATGAACAGACAGATAGACAGATACACAAACAGACAGATAAACACAGACAAATAGACAGATAGACAGAACAATAGACAGTTCGAGAGACAACGATAAACAGACAGACAGAACAATAGATTGATAGATAGAGAGACAGACAGACAGACAGGTACAAACAGAATGATAGACAGACAAATAGATAAGCGGACAGACAGATTGATAGATAGACAGACAAACAGACAGAACGATAAACAGACAGACAAATAGATAGCTAAACAGACTGACAGACAGACAGAACGATAGACAGACAGAACGATACATAGACAGACAGAACGAGAGACAGACAGAATGACAGACAGACAGAACGATGAACAGACAGACAGATACACAAACACAGATAAACAGACAGACAAATAGACAGATAGACAGAACAATAGACAGTTCGAGAGACAACGATAAACAGACAGACAGAACAATAGATTGATAGACAGACAGACACAAAGCTAGAGAGACAGACAGACAGACAGAAAGGTACAAACAGAATGATAGACAGACAAATAGATAAACAGACAGATTGATAGATAGACAGACAGAACGATAGACAGACAAACATATAGCTAAACAGACTGACAGACAGACACAACGATAGAGACAGACAGACAGAACGATAGAGAGACAGACAGATAGACAGATAGGTAGACAGATAGACTGATCATTTTATTAATCCCAAAGGGAAAGTCAGGTATTACAGCAGCTTAAGGTACATTAAGTAAAGTATATTAAAGTAAAACGTATTAAAGAAAGCAAGTATTACTGTACAAAACTGTGTGGCTGAATAAAGGAACAAAATCTCCACATCAGGCCTTTATTTAAAACCACAAGCACTGTGTATTATTCACTACTTCACACAAACTGCTTCATGTGGTCAGAATAAAAGCACCTCAAGACCTTAAGCAAACGCTGATCAATGGAAACGAAGCCGTGCATGAGTCGAGCCAAATTCCCAAAACACCCATTAATTTGATTGTTTTTATAACACCATGTTGTCATATCGTTTTCAGCCTTATATTATTAAAGAAATTAATGATTATTTCTGTATGATCTGGTGTGAGAGTTTCTTTGAATGTATTGCGCACATGTAGACTTTGTCTTTCACTGTTGTACTTTGGCCGATCGTGAGCAGGTAGGTCAGGACTTACTGTATGATGAGATGTCGATCTCCTCGGGAAGCTCACTGATGTTCACTTCGAACCTGTCCTGGACATCGTTCAGAGTCCGGGCATCGTTTTCGTCCGACACGAACGTGATGGCCAAACCCTTTGTGCCGAACCTGCCCGCTCGGGCGACCTGAGAACATTCAGAGCGTTAAAACCCAAACACTGAGACAATCTGTAATATTATCCAGATAAAATTAAACATAACATTAAAACCACCTCCTTGTTTCTACACTCACTGTCCATTTTATCAGCTCCACTTACCATATAGAAGCACTTTGTAGTTCTACAATTACTGACTGTAGTCCATCTGTTTTTCTGCATGCTTTGTTAGCCTGCTTTCACCCTGTTCTCCAATCGTCAGGACCCCCACAGGACCACCACAGAGCAGGTATTATTTAGTGGAGTGTTAGTGTGTGTTGTGCTGGTATGAGTGGATCAGACACAGCAGCGCTGCTGGAGGTTTTAAATACTGTGTCCACTCACTGTCCACTCTATTAGACACTCCTACCTAGTTTGTCCACCTTGTAGATGTAAAGTCAGAGACGATCACTCATCTATTGCTGCTGTTTGAGTCGGTCATCTTCTAGACCTTCATCAGTGGTCAGAGGACGCTGCCCACGGGGCGCTGTTGGCCGGATATTTTTGGTTGGTGGACTATTCTCAGTCCAGCAGTGACAGTGAGATGTTTAAAAACTCCAGCAGCGCTGCTGTGTCTGATCCACTCATACCAGCACAACACACACTAACACACCACCACCATGTCAGTGTCACTGCAGTGCTGAGAATGATCCACCACCTAAATAATACCTGCTCTGTGGTGGTCCTGACCACTGAAGAACAGCATGAAAGGGGGCTAACACAGCATGTAAAGAAACAGATGGACTACAGTCAGTAATTGTAGAACTACAAAGTGCTTCTATATGGTAAGTGGAGCTGATAAAATGGACAGTGAGTGTAGAAACAAGGAGGTGGTTTTAATGTTATGGCTGATGCAATGGATTAAGCAAAATGATGAGCCACCCTGTGCAGGTACGTATCCGAATCCTCGGGCATGTCGTAGTTGAAGGCAATGTTGACCCTCTCGATGTCCATTCCTCGGCCGAACAGGTTGGTGGCCACCAGGATCCGCCTCTGAAAGTCCTTGAACTGCTGATACCGAGCGAGTCTGCGGGTACCAATCACAGCGACAGACTGGTTAAGATGAGGCGGATACAAAAGCGTTAAATAAAGAGTTAGCGTCGGCGTAGGACACGCGTGTCAGACCTCTCGTCCTGGGGCATGGCTCTGTGGATGGCGATGGCCGGGAAGTTCTGCTCCACCAGCAGCTGGGCCAGGGCGATACACCGCTGCACCGACTTCACGAAGATCACCACCTACAACCGTTTACAGTGCCAATATGAGACGAATCTGCATCTGTGTGGAATAACCAAACCCACTCTGAGAGCTCGACATGTGTCCGAGATACCTGGTTGAATTCTAAGACGTCCAGCAGGTCGAAGAGCTTCCGGTTCTTCTCGTTGTCCTTCAGCTTGACGTAGTACTGCTGCAGGCCGTGCAGGGTCAGCTTGGTCTCGTCGTCCACGAATATCTCCATCGGCTGGACGACCACGGGGCGGGCGAGGAGGGGAGAGGGGTGTGTGAAGGGTTTGAGGGCGTGGTGGGGTGTTAGCAGCGTAACGTGGTTAGCGAGTTAACGGTAGGTTTGAGGGTTTCAGGAAGGAAGGGGAGCAGACAGAGGTGCAGATAAACAACAGAAAGAAGAGAAAGAGAGAGAGAGAGAAGGGACGGGGGTTAGAATAACCCTCCCCTCCCATCCCATCCCATACACACACACACACACACACACACACTGTACATCACATCTCCAACAAACAGAACGAATGCTACAACATTTTTCAACCATCTACCATTCCTGTAGCGTAATAAAAGACGTTGACCCACCGACCTGGCCAGGCATCCACACAAATGCAATTGGCTGTGCCTGGGGGAGAGCAGGGTATGCCTTTTCTAATCCTAATCTATGTTCTAAGTTTCTCTCGAAGACCGTATTCAGAAAACCGCTGTGATATGTGATCACCGGGACTGGTCACATGATGCTTAGTGCGGCTCTCCGTACGCTATACAGCTACGTGTGGAAACCCAATGGACACGTTTCGAGGAAGGGGGGGGGGGGGGGGGGGGGGTAGGAGATCCAGCTCTCCTTGATCAGATCAGGGGCTGTTCAAGAGAGCGGTTTCACAGTGGGGAATTGGATATGACTAGATTGGGAAGCTGTTAAGTTCCTGTTCACACTGAACACAGTAAATGAAAACAGGCGGCATAGGGCGTCCTCTGATATTCGTACAGTTTGACCAGTCAGCGGTGGAGTCTGCACGGAGAGCCACACTAAGCACTCTAGGGTGCAACCACCTCCCTCAGGCCAGGTCCATAAAACCGAACGCTATCCATGGTAGGTGAGGCTGAAAAACACTACGATAACTTACGGATGTAACGATTCACCACAAGACGGTTAATAACCGATTAAAAAATTCCACGATTCAAATCGATTTGACATGTAAAATCTCGCCTGATTGACGTCACTGGCGCTATACGCCTGGTTGCCAAATTCGGGGTTTGTCTTCAATTTCAGTTTAAAAAAAAAAAACGGGAAAAAATCGTATCGTGAACTCTGTATCGTGAATCGCATCGCGGGTAGAGTGTATCGTTACATCCCTACAGTTACATCATCTATAGTAAAAACTAAGTACAACAGCCTAAAAACACTCACACCGACACACCTTCCTCCACAGCTACTCAAGAGCGGAGCATTTAACGACGAGTGAACGATGAACCGACTAATTTAAGTGTAAATATTTCGTTTGGCGACGATGTTCACGTCATGGTTAAATGCTCATCGTTTCACTTACCTGGATGAACCTGATTTGATCTGCTGAGAAGAATCAGCAGCCTGAGACACTCAGACTATCCTAACAAGTCCATTATTATTATTATAATATCAGATTCAACCTGAAAAACGACCCTGTCGCTCAGTTCTAACATTTTACAGACCAATTGTACCGATTCCTGTCTCTTCCATCACTACGACGAGTCCTAAATGACAATTTAGACGGCAGTTCACTCACTCACTTAATCTCAGTCAATCCAGGGGGGGATTTAGAGTAGCCAATTCACCTATTGAATGGTTCGGGAAGGTGGGACGAAGCCGAATTCACACTGGAAACCTGCAAAGGCTGAATGAAATGTAAAACGTGTTGTGAGGATCCATCCCAGGTCCTCAGAAGCCCCACTAGGGCAAAAATAAAGATGCAAATGCAGACACCAAACACGATTTGGCAGATTAACTACATGGCCGAGCGTCTGTATGTAGACCCAGACAGGCTGATAGCACCCCAGGGGATTCAAACCCCGGATCCCAGAGTTAGTGGGCGAGCTTACTTTACCGTTATGTCACCCGAGCGCCTGCTATTCTTTCTTTTCCCAAAATCTAAAATGTTTTACTTGTTTTAAAGCCCTTAAATAAGTCGGAGCATCTGTAACCCATTAGGCCGCCTAATAAATCCTACATTCTCTGGCTGGCATAAATAACCAGCTATGAAAGAGTAATATATAATTTTTCTGTATATTAATGTCCATCAGGATGCTCAGATCTGCTGCTCCCGTCTTCATTCCATAAAGATGCCGACTGACTGGAATGGAAAACGTAGACGCCTTCAAATCCAGCCGATTTAAACCGCCGTCGGGTCTTCACGGAGAACTTCCCACAGCAGAACATTCGACACTTTGCTTCTTCATGACTTTTCTTTTAATAAACGTCCCTGGCAGGTTCGCCGTCTGCTCGGAGCCGCCGGTTTCGCTTGCTCGCTCGCCCGTCGTCTTTGTTCTTGTGCTTAAATTCGGAGGTTGTGACGTAAAAGTCCATCTTTGCTCACTTCTCTCGCTTCCACCAGCACAAAAAAGCAACTGCGGCAGTTTTTAATAAGAACTGCGAAGCTCCCGGAGCGCCGTGCGCATCATGGTCTTACTTAATTGGCTCGGCCAACTAACCCTGCGCCACCCCACCAGGGGCTCGGTGTTAATGAAAGAGCAGAAGGCTCGGTGAGCGCGAAGCTTCAGGCTGACAAACCTGCCTGCATCCAATAGAGCCGCCTAATGACCTTCTGAGGTCTAAACTTCTCTCAGTCTGTTTAGCTGGATGTTCAGAAATCGGGCCATTAAGGTTTTGCTCTGCATGATCATAAATGTGTGACAAACTATTTGATTTATAGAACATTAATTATGGGCACATTTCCACCACAGGAACATTTCAGAAACATAGGAAGCTCAGTTATGTTAGTCCTGGAAGAACCTGGGCTCCAGTAAAGACCTGGTCAATAAACAAAATAGTCCTTTAAGGTGTTGCTGTGATCCCAGAAATGATTGTAGGCTATTTCTAGTACTGAAAAGCTCAAATCTGCCTTTGTCTGGACTGTAAACCAAAACCAAAAACCAAGAGCTGGACATAAGAGGTGACGAGGTGTGTCTGGTATCATAACACCAACTGATCCCGTTCCACCTATTGATCGTGCTCTGCTCGAGGCGCCGACAGTAGTAGTGAAAATGGAAAGCCATACAGAACTCCGGAATAAAAACGAAATGCAAGAAGCACTTTTGTTTTGATGAGAATTGGCTACATCTAACATGTACATACGATGCGAGTAGCCTAATATGAGCTGCAAACAAAAAAGCTGCCCATTAGTAAAACTGCACAGTTTTTTTTTGTCAAGTTCTAAAGCCGTCAGCTGAGGTTGGTTTACAGCTGGTTTTGGGAGGTGGAAGAGGTGACGAGGTGTGTCTGGTATCATAACGCCAACTGATCCCGTTCCACCTATTGATCGTGCTCTGCTCGAGGCGCCGACAGTAACAGTGAAAATGGAAAGCCATAAAGCGCTCCGGAATAAAAACGAAATGCAAGAAGCCCTTTTGTTTTAGGAAGAATTGGCTACATCTAACATTTAGGTACGATCCGAGTCGCCCAATATGAGCTACTTCATCGTTTTATGTCAGGTTCCGAAACCATCAGCTGAGGTTGATCTACAGCTGGTTTTGGGGAGGTGGAGGAAAGAGGCACCTCGAGACCTCCGCACATTAAAAGTGCTGCATTAGTCTTTCATCATTAATTGAGTTTTTTATTGTTGCAAAAAACAACTAATTAAAAAAAGCCTTTTTTTGCATTTTTGCATTGAAAGGAAAAAAGGTGCGATTGGATTGAAATAAACGAATGAAATTAACTTTATGTATTTAAAAAATCTGTCTTTTTAATAGGACATTGCTGACTGGGTACTGATTGGCCAAGTCGGCAATCGTTGTTGCAGGAGATCAACAAATCAGAGTCGCCGTTTCCAATTCTCGTTGTACTGAATCATTTGAAAATGGAAACTGGTAAATTGTTTGCCCTTTTTAATGCTTTGGCCTGAAAATGTGGGTGCACTGCTGCCAACACCTCCCACTATTTAAAAAAACATATATAAAAAATCTATCTGATGTTAGAAGCATGATCTCGGAAGCGAAACGTATCAAATGATCAGACTTTAAAGATACTGGAGTGTTCGAATTGCTGCCCCGGTTTTGTATCGCGACTACCCTCTAACCCTAACCCTCTCTTCCTTTATATGGATTATCATATGGCGTCATTAAGTCCTTTGCATTACTAAATAGCTCCGCTGTAACAAGGAACGGTACAGGAGATCGTTTACACCAGCAGCGATCTCGCTGTATAACAATTCACTAGTTCGAGACATCATCGAACGCTAAACCACTATTAGGACAGACCCATGGAGCATGTTCTAGCACTCTGTTCATAAAGACTAAAGACTATACTACATATCTGTTGTTATTTAACACTGCTACAGCTTAGTATATCACATTACATATCTCATCTAAATATTTAATGCCAGGATACTTCTTAGTTTTTTTTTTATTATATGACATAATAATCTTTTTTTATTCTATTTATTTAATTACATAGTGTGTACAACATTACTTGTGCACTTAATTCTTTGTACTCTAATACTTTTGTACTTTAATACTTTTTATTATCTATCTATCTATCTAAACAAACGCTGTTTATATACACAGACTTAAAAAATAAAAAAAAATAAACACAACAATGATAATTACAGCCTAATCTATGTTTGCTTGTGTGGAAAATATGATGCCAATGCTTAATGTTTTAACAGGACCATAAATTCACATAACAGGGCCTTCACTGTTAAGTAACTGTATCACGGTTCCTCATGTTCCTGAAACTCTGGTGGAAACGTGCCTCAAGTAGCACATCTGTGGACAGGAATTTAAGCAGAACAAACTACCAGCTGGGAATGTGGCACTGCCAGTTTCAGGGATCCCTTGCTAGCTAGCAGCCTGGTATACTGAGATAAACAGAGAACAGCAGACTGTCTCTTCCTCTATTCTGACTACTTTCTTTGACCGACTTTCACCCGTTTCTTAAAGCTAGGGCGGCGACTGCTGCCGACGGGCGGATCAGAGGCACGAGCGCTCGTGGTGGTAGGAGGAGAGAAGGTGTAATTACGTCTTGCATGAACTTTCGGCAGACCGGGCGGATTTCTTTGCTCAGGGTGGCGCTGAACATCATGACCTGCTTCTCGTGCGGGGTCATGCGGAAAATCTCCTGGACGTCACGCCGCATGTCTGAGGAAAGACGTGAGAAATTATTCATCAAATGATTTCATTTTTTACTAAGGTGGAAATGTAGACGATCCGAATACATGCCACATACACTAAGCTAGCACTTTATTAGGTACAGTATGTTCGCTGTTTGGCTAAATGCATGTGCAAACACACCTAATGATTAATTTGAGGTGTTTCTGGACAGCGCTTTCATTCCTAGAAGCTTCTTACCCAGCTGTTCGAGCATCTTGTCACACTCGTCCAGGATGAAGTGCTTGATGTGGCGCAGGTTGAGGCTCTTGCTGCGTGCCAGGGCCAGGATGCGGCCGGGCGTCCCCACCACGATGTGAGGACTCTCCCTTTTTAGGGTTTCCTCATCCTTCTTGATAGGCAAACCCCCAAAGAACACTGCCACCTAGAGGGCACCGAGGGAGTGCACAAGACAAAAGTGTAGATATTAGTGTGTGATATTGAATAATATTTATTTACATAATGCTGGAACAATACACCACAGGGGTTCAGCCTATCATGCCCGGCTATCCGATAGCACCGCAGAGATCAGGGTTCGAATCCGGACCCCAGTGGTGCGCCAGGGCTCCGAGACTCCACCACCACCGGCGGGTGAGAATATGCGGTCCATGACTGTATGCACGTTATAGGGGTCACGTGATAGTCTTAGTGATAGGGCATTGGACTTTTGGCACCTTATTTCCTTACCTTGACAGTGGGCATGTACTTGGAGAAGCGCTCGTACTCTTTGCTGATTTGAAATGCCAGCTCCCGGGTGTGGCACATTACCAGCACTGACACCTGGGCAACAACAACGACCAAATAAATCAGATAATCTTAGCATTGCTGAGTGACACAAATTCCCACAGACACACTTGACAATCTAGTGGAAAGCCATTCATGCATACTAAAGACTAATAAAATTGTTAGGGTGCAAGAGGGGGGCTCTCATTTTATGCGCAAGGTTTCAAAACAGAATGGCCAGGGTTGATGTGAGCATTACCTGTCCGGTCACGGGTTCGATCTGCTGGAGCGTAGCCAGGACAAAGACGGCCGTCTTTCCCATGCCGGACTTGGCCTGGCATAACACATCCATGCCCAAGATGGCCTGAGGAATGCACTCGTGCTGAACTGTAAAAAACAAAGAACATATTTGCACCTCTGCATCATTTGTTTTAGGGACTGAATATATTTTTGAGGAGGTTTCAAAGCCTGGAAGGTCAGACAAGCAGTTCGGATGGGTACGTAAGATGAAGGTGGACGTATGTAGAGACATGTCTCGCGCTCCTCACCCTCAGACGGATGCTCGAATCCACAGTCCACGATGGCCCTGAGGAGCTCGGGCTTCAACAGAAAGTCCCTGAACCCTGACGAGTGGATGGACACGTAGGATCCCTTCAGCCCCTCTTTCCTCAGGGCCGCGTTGCCGCCGTCGCCGGCCAGGCCTCCGTCCACCACACCTCCTGCCGCGTCCACCTCGTCCTCCTCATAGTCCAGCAGTTCGTTGTCCACGTCGTTCTCTGCCATCCTGCGAAAAAAAGAAAGCCATTTAAGTACACCTAAGAAAACACTACAAAATCTTGGAACATGACTGTAGGTATTTACTTCCATTCAGCCACAGGAGCATTAGTGAGGCCAGGCTTGCAGTCAATCCCAAAATATGCAAAACAGGAGAGATTTCCACACCCACTAAGCACTCAGAGGTCATTTTGTGTGACCTCACTGCTGTCTGGCCTCTCTGCTGAGCTGTTGTTGCTCCCAGATGTTTGTACGTCACAATAATGCAAAATTAATATGAACTTTTATGAAACGTGCCTGTTGAGAATCCATGAGCACACCAATATGACCCATTCTACTGTCAATATCTATAGAGGTATTTGTTTACTTTATGCCCCTGATTTAAATAGCAATTTAAATAGCTGAAATGACCAAACATTATAAATAAAAGGGGTGTCCACATACTTTTGACCATGCAGTATACATTACATTGCAAAAACAACATAGAAGATGCTTCACCAAATTTAAGACTAAAATACTTGTGAAAATGCAGGAATTAATGTTTTAATATAAATTATTCTATTACATTTCAAATCGGAAATTTTAATAATAATATATTTATAACGGTACCTGACTTATCACAGCTTAGCTTTACCAGCTAGCTTATTAGCTCTGCCTATACAAGCCAAGCACTTTCTAGCATAAAAAGAAACATCACATTTGTGATTTAAACATGTTTTTCTTCGCAAATAGAGATTTAACACTTACTTAATTTATTTCAGCTTCTCTTCACCTGCTCGCTTGTTTTACCTTCGTCATTTGAATGCCGCAGCGCTACTGAAGGCCCCGACGAAGTTCTGGTCGTGTTCCAAATCTAGCCATCATCCCTACTCCCTATTCCCTGCAACATGTTCTCTTTATGTCCTGGAGGACATCAATCTTCCTTTAATATAATTTGCAACACAGTGGATTGAATTCTTAATAATAGATCAGCAGTCTGCTTAAAATACGATTTACAAAACAGTGAATATATGTAACTAGTGCACTGAGAAGTAAACAATGTGTGATTTGGGATGGTTAGATATGTCGCCTCTGTTCGTCTTTTTTCGGCTTTTTTCGGCTGATTCGGTTTGCTGAGTCGGCTCCAAAGCGAGTTACTAGTACAGTATTTTATTTATTCTTATTAAAGATTGGTGATATTTGTTTATTCTTGAGTATATATTACAAAAATGTATAAAAACAATTTATTGATAGTTCTAAACAACTTAATATGTTTATGTTTATTATAAAAAACATTAAAAATAATTTTAAAAACACCGATTCTTTTAAATACCAGAAAAATCTAACTCATAAGATTCTTTGGTTGTGATTTACTTTTCTACTAAGTGGCCTGTGTTTACTGTTGGTGAAGACTTTTGCACGTTCTCCCCATGTCCGTTCGAGATTTCTTCTCACCTCCCAAAGACATGCAGTAAGAAAAGGTATGGAAAGGTTTTTGGTTCAAGCCCCACCACCAAATAGCCACTCTGAGCAAAGCCCTTCACCTTCAGTTGCTTGTATTGCATTCGGTAAAATAAATACTAAGAACATAGGCTAAAAGCATCTGCTAAACGACACAAATTTAAAATGAATGCAGTAGGTAGATTGGCTGACTTCACCCTGGAGAAAATCCCAATTAGTTGAGACCTGTTTTAAAATGTGAGGGTGGACACATGCTTACACAGCAAGAACATACATAAAGGTGAACGGAGTGTCTATTTGCACCCGGGTACACATAGCATTCCTCACACAGTACAGCCAAAAACAAAAAGAGCAAACAAACTCAACCGCGCATGTCTACCAACAACTGCTCTGCTGTACATACATGGACATGCTAAAGGTCAAGGGATAGCAGTAAATTGATCATGAAGTGGCGTTACCTGGGGACGGCTTGGGAATGCCCATACCTATATAAGTTGTGAGGTATTATCTTGTGAGTAAGGCCAGTGTGCTCATGGCAAGGCGATGATTGTGGGTACCAGACGGGTGGGACATTTAACATCCCTTAATCCAGTGTCACATGTACTGGGAATATGTCATAGAGGGACCAGAGATCCTGCACCTACAAATACCACTGACCTGTGGGTGGCTATCCCGATGGCACGGGTCAACACCCCTCCAGATATTTCCGTCCACCTGTGGAACCAATGCCTGCTGCGCTTAGCCAGGCTAAAGGGGTACCTAACATGATACTAGTTCCTGTACCAAGACTTTTGGCATGTCAGTATATATTGCTATTTTACACCCGGGTGTAGATAATGTAAAATGTACATAATACAATCTGAAAATAATGTAAAAAATAGTGAAATTATTTGAAATCTTGTAATTTTTACACTTGGGTGTAAATAGTATAAATTGCTGTTTACACCAGGGTGTAAAGTGAAAGGACAGGGATCGAACCCAGGTTGCTGAGTGCATGCTGTGAGCAGCAATATTTCTTTAATAGGAGTCGGATCCTAGTGTTTGAACAAAAGAGCCGATTCAAAGAGTCGACTCGTTTGGGACACGAGGCTCGTCCCGTGTAGTGCCTGATGAAGTAGTTTTGTGTTGTATTTTGCTTAATTGTCAATGTTTACATCCTGATTTTGTATCTTAGATCTACTTTAACTGTTTCTACAATTCTGAGCAGTAAGTAAAGTCTTCAGAAATGTCGAAATATGGATTTTAATGTACATGTTTGTGTTGCTTGGACCCACGTGTTTATGTTGCTTGTTCGTGTATCTTATCATTTCCATTCTATTTCTACACATTTTACAGGACATGTCGTGTTTCGGAGGAGATATAAACTTCTGTCCTGAATGTGGAAATGTCCTTCCTATCCCAGGTCTGCAGGACTTCATTACCTGTCCTCGGTGTGCGTTTAAAGTCCCAGTTCTAGGTGAGAACTCCTTCCAAAATACATTCACAACTTTCACCTAGTCAGTTTCTGGTCACATTTTAGCCAAATCTAGTCTAATGCAATCAGAAAATCCACCCATGAGGAAACAGGTTTGAGAAAAATGATCTAGTGAGATCATTGCACACTGAGGACAAAGTATCTGGACACCCCTTTTAATTAATGAATTTATTTAAGCACGTCAGTCACATAACTGCCCCCCTGTGTACAAAGATCCATATAGAGAGATCCATATAGACTTGGTTTGGTCTGGTGGAGTCTTGTGCCTTCAGTGGCCTAGTATTAACTTGAAGGACACAGATTCCCCCAGGCGTACTCAAAAATCGTGTGGAAAGCCTTATTGGAGTGGAGGGGAGAATCTGCCTGGGTGGATGCACTGATAAATCGTGTGCACTTCTTCATTTATGCCACTGCATTAAAACTGTGAGCTTGTGTCAGAGACTGTTTCCTTTTCTGCATGTTGTAAACAATGTGACATCATTGGTCCAGTTTTCTCCAGAGAACAAAATGCATTGTCTTCAATGTTTTGGCATTAAACATCAGTTTTTGATGTTGGGAAATAGATATATACATTACGAATACACATTATTTAAATACATATGAACCCCATTTCTTGAAAAGTTGGGACATTTTGTAAAATGCAATAAAAATCTGTGATTGCTGAGCCACCACCCAAGGTGCTTTGGTTGATCCTGATACCCTCGCCTGCTTTCCATTAACTCTCCACTCTTAT
Source organism: Trichomycterus rosablanca (assembly GCF_030014385.1). NCBI lineage: Eukaryota > Metazoa > Chordata > Actinopteri > Siluriformes > Trichomycteridae > Trichomycterus > Trichomycterus rosablanca. Next base: position 2,557,426 of record NC_085989.1, on the reverse strand, counting down.
TTTGCTTTGTCTGTGTTTAGATCTCACAGGGCAGGTGATCAGGTCGTCAGTTGTGTTTAACTCGTTAGAGCAAAGCTCGTCTGCAGTCCAGAGTGATGAGAGCTCAGAGCTGAAAGGACCAGTGGTGAGTTACAGTTCTATATCAGGACCAGCAGTGCCTCACCAGTTTTTTAATAAATAATAAATTTAGTAATAATTAAATACATACAAGTACAAGGGTTATACACACAAGTCCCAATACTTCCACTATTGGGCCCTTGAGCAAGATCTCTTAATATTTAAAAATGGGTGTTTAAAGAGGTCAACAAAAAAACCTTCTTATTCACATGGTGGTTAGATTACCATTTGGATACTACCAGCATGGGTCAACTACAAAGTAATATAGCACTTTCTTAAGTGAGATTTGAGGCAATATGAGACAACTAACAGAGTTTCAAAAAGGCCAAATAGTCTGTATGTACTGAGCTTTTCAAAGCTAGAATTCAGTAACCCTTCAGATCTAGGGCCAAGACTCTTAATTTGATGTATGGAGCATAAAAACGTGGACCCCTGAGCAAAGAAAAAAGACTTCAACAAAAACAACTCAAAAGCTATGCATCCAACTACAGTTCATGATCCATAAAGACAAATATTCACAAGACCAAGTGCACCCTATGGTGCACACACTCTTCCCTGTTGATGTTTCCATATTTCACTGTGCTAAAACCTCTATAAATATTAAAATGTTCTGATTAACACTGAAATAAAGTCAAACACTTTTCAGTTTTGAAGTTATGGAGTGCAGACTGTGAAGTAGATCTTCATACACTATATATTTCTGTTTGGTTTGGATTCTGCTGAGGTGAATTCATCTTTGTGTCATTTTCCCCAACAGGTGGACAGAAGGTGTTCACGCTGTAATAAAGAAGGGATGGTTTACCACACGAGACAAATGAGGTCCGCAGACGAAGGCCAGACGGTGTTTTTCACGTGCATACACTGCAGGTAATGTTTTAAATCATTTATTCAAAATCCTATTAATTAGCTAAGTCTATTAATTTGCAAATATATTAGGTCATGATGGATAATAAAAAATATCCATGTGATTAATAATCTCACACTGAAAACTAATTATTGTAAGTTTATATTAAGAAAATATGAAACTAGTAGCAAAAAAGGTGGATTTTAAACACAGCACATTAAAAAAAATATGTAATATGGCCAAAAGTATGTGGACACCTTACCATGAGCTTATGTAGTTTCTTGCTTTAGTTAGAGTTTAGGCTAATAAAATATCTCAAATTAAACTTCTAGGTAAACTTATTGTGTGAGACTACTCATTTTCTAAACTGTTTTTTATTTTATTGCTTTTCACTTGCAGATACAAAGAAAAAGAGGATTCATGATGGGATTCATTTCTTCATTTCTGCTTCTTTTTTTAAACAAATGATGATATGTAAATGTAACAGAATAAACTTAATAAACCATATGAGCAATGTTTTAAGGAAAAAACAACTTAATATACATGACAGCTTGAAAGCATTTGGAAAATGCTCCTATTCGAGTAGTAAAATGACAACAGCACACATTTCTTATTCTGTAAAGGTTCATTTTTTTATCAAGTCGGGTGGATTTTGTGTGTTTTTTTTTAATTGTGTGCATTGTTAAGAACTCGCACTACAAGTTTAACTTACCTATTTAGTTTGGTCAAATCTTTAAATCAAACTATTTGTCCATTTAACACATCTATTCAAAACAATCAAAGCACAAGCTGAATTCATAGCATAAATGTATATAAAGAAGGTCGCTCAGTGAGTAGCACGGTCACCTCACAGCCAGAAGATCCTGGGTTCGATTCACAGCTGGAGTGGTCCAGGTCCTTTCTGTTTGGGGTTTCCTCTGGGAGCTCCGGTTTCCTCTCACAGTCCAGTCAGGTGAACTGAAGATACAAAATGTATTTGTGTTTGATGTTAAATACTGATGAATCATGTGTAACCTGTCCTGTCTCGAATGGAACCTAACAAATAAATAAATATAAAGAAGTGTCTAGCCTTGCTTAGTTGTGCCATAATTACTGATGGTTGGATATGCATAGACAGAACTGTTATTATTATTATTGAGGGTTTTTTTTTTCATAATTTACTAAATGATTTTCCTATGGCTTTCCTCACATTTTCCTGGAGGGAAGGCCATATGAGGTATTGCCTCTTTGCTGTTACAACACCTCCTGTTTGGACTTGGTGCCTACACAAATGGTTGAAGAAAACTTTTGTCTAGCATGTTCCTCTGTGCTTGTCATGGCTCTATGAAGACAGCAAAGGCAGTCCAGTGAAAATGGGAATCTGCTGGATTTTACAAGTTCGTGCAAAATCGGATAATCTGTAATATACCAACATGATCTCAATATTCCAAAGAGCATCTTGCGATGTAACTGAATGAATGGCGTGATGGGGTTTAGGTCAGGTTACTATTGCAGAAAGTTCGTGTCGTTGAAAAGCTTTGAGGTTTGAATTTGTAATAAAAACATTGTAATAAATGTAAGAAAAATATGGGGTGGCAGCAAGAAGGTCCTGGGTTAGATCCCTTCTGTCCTTTTTGTGTGGAGTTTGCATGTTCTCCCTGTGTCTGCATGGGTTTCCTCCGGGTGCTCCGGTTTCCTCCCACAGTCCAAAGACGTGCAGTCAGGTCAACTGGAGATACAAAATTGTCCATGACTGTGTTTTACATTAAACTTGTTAACTGATGAATCTTGTGTAACGAGTGGCCACCATTTCTGTCATGGATGTAACTAAAGTGTGTAAAGCATGACGTTAAAATCCTAATAAACAAATAGGAAAAATACTACAGAGAAGCATTTTAATTACTGTCTCACACTTTGTGCACATACCATGAATGGAAAGGGGTTTAAATTACTCTTTATTTTTTCAATATAATAATAAAAAGCATAATCATTGCAATTATTGAGCGCCCTAATGTCCCATTTACGGTTTACTGTGGCTGTGTTCCAATTCGCTTGTTAGGGTACTAAATAGCAAGCAAGTCACAATTACTTTGCAGTACGCTGTGTAGTCATGTAGTAAGTATTTTGAAACACAGCCTAAAATGCATTCTAACCAATCCAACGGGTTCGTTTTCATCACGTGACTGGTCCAACATGGCTTTCTGGGCTCCGCGTTAGAAAGTTACACAATAGAAAAATGTGATTATTTATGATGGTGGATCATTTATTTAGTTTCTGGCCGTTGGTTCCTTATGGTAAGATTATTTACTGCATTTCATGTATTATGCATTGTAAATTTTTCTTTTAGATGCTTATAATATTAGGTTTAGTTCTCTTAACTGATTTATTCAACACTATATAACATTAGCATTAGACTGCATGTTACAGCTACAGTTCTCTATAATGACAGTCATGCTGGTGTAAATCCGGCTTAATGTTTTGATCACGGACTAAATTTTGTTCACAACCGTATAAGATCCCTTATTACTATCAGAATGGATGGTCCTCTAAATAGCCAAAAGTTTGTGAACACCTGACAACTGCACATCACACCCGAAACCATGTGCATTACTATGAGGATGAACCCATGAACGTATGGAAATGCTTTCCATAAGATTTTGGAACACAACTGCAGTGATTTGCATCTGAGCTCTCTACCAAGGTCCTTAACCAGCATGTCAAAGTCAGACCCTGGGCTCTGATCCCAGTTACTTATTTATTTATTAGGATTTTAACGTCATGTTTTACACTTTGGTTACATTCATGACAGGAACGGTAGTTACTCATTACACAAGATTCATCAATCAATCCAACACAATTTTGTATCTCCAGTTCACCTCACTTGCACGTCTTTGGACTGTTGGAGGAAACCGGAGCACCCGGATCCACTGCGGTAAAGTTGGTTTCATATTCGCATATTCAGATTTCTTTCTTCAATAGCTTTTGAAAGATGCGTCCAAATAGTCTAATCTGTGTAACAGGTCATTGTTGGCAATCAAGACAATCAACTACTGACACTGTCACTCTTCATTACATAATAAAAACAAATTTTTATTAATAACTTCAATAGCTTTTAAATTATTCGTCATATTGCTCAAACAAGTTGTATTTTATCAAGTGTAACCCACATTACATACTACAACTCTTATACTGACACTGACACCCTTTATTACATAGTAAAAACAGATTTGTATTAAAATACAACTTGTTTTAGAGCGATCTGACGAATACTTTAAAAGCTATTGAAGTTATTAATAAAAATCTGTTTTTATTATGTAATAAAGGGTGACAGTGTCAGTATAGCGGGTGTAGTTTGTCTTCTGGCTTACATTTGATGATGTACAACTTGTTGTTGAGCACTTTGAAGAATTGTTTAGAAAAATTGTTTTTAATTACATTTTGTTAGCTTAATAAGGCAGATATTAAGTTGCCAATTTAAGAGGTGATGTATGTCATGTTGGTTCCACTCGATTAACAACTTATTTTTTAAAACATTTGTTCAAAAGCCACTGAAACGATTTCATTTTTAAAAAACCTCACAACAATAAACTGATAACATGTGGTCTGTAGTGTAAATATTGTGTAAAGCCTGTCTATTTATTCTATCATAATTCAAAGCGATGAGCTGTTAAAAAGCTATTAACGGATTTCCTAAAACAAAAACAAAAAAAGGTTTTAGTGCTTGATCACTATTTGCTGCAGTTTCTGTGTTATATGAGTGTTTAGACTCTCCCTGAGCTCTCGTAGCGGTTGTGGCACACATTGAAAGCAATGTATTGTTTACATTTTGAAAAACATCTATTTCAGTAGTAAACTGAGATGTAGTTGATTGTCTTGATTGCCAACATTGACCAGTTACACAGATTAGCCTATTGAAGAAAGAAATCCGAATATGCGAGTATATAAAACCAACGTTACCACAGTCCCGGATCCCACCTGGGGATCGAACCCAGGACCTTTTTGCTGTGAGGCGACAGTGCTACCCACCGAGCCACTGTGCCGCCCAAGATTGGTTTTTATTACACTTTACACCTGCATATGTATGTACGATGGTACAAGCATTTTTTTTTCTTCAGCTGCAAGAGTATTATTGAGGTATGGAGCAAATGTTGGCCATAACTAGTAGTAGACGTTCCAATTCATTACAAAGGAGTCGGTCCAAAACTCCAAAACCGTTTCTATTTCTTTTTCCAGCTCACTATGTGCACTGGGGTGTTGCTATGCTAAAACTAAGTCTGCAGCACACCGTCCTACCAAGTGAAATATCATTGATTGTTGTGGCATTGAGTTTTTCTTTTACTTGAATTAGGAAAATGGAAAACAGCCCTAGTTTAATTATAATTTATCTTATCCAATAAGCTGAACTGTCATTTTATGTGTACTGTTTTGGCATCTGCCACACAAATTTATGAAGTGTGAGATCAGGTTTTTACTGTTTCAGAGTCCAATAGCAGTGTGCTTTACACCACTCTGATAGACATTTGGCATTGTAATCTTCAGCCTGTCTGGGGCTTGCCATAGACATTTTATCTACAAAGCTCCCAGCAAAAAGCATATGTCTGCATCGGCTTCATTTTGTTTAACTGAGTAGGTATACAAGTTTTATTTCTTAATTATATTCCATTTATATTTTCCCAGTTGCCTGAACATCCTAGACTAATAAAATGAAACTCCGAGTGCAGCTGCAGTGCAAGAACCTTCATGAATATCTGCGAGAACTGAGTCCCGACATCCTCGACCGACTGTACAACCACCCAGCAACATGTCTCGCTGTTTACAGGTTCAACTTGTGCAATATATATACGAATAATTGTGCATGATTTTTATAATACTGACACTGTTTTTGTGAATGTGATTCATATTTATTTAGCTATCTTTTCTTACAGGGAGCTTCCAGCTCTGGCCAAGAATTATGTGATGCGCATGCTGTTCTTGGATCACCCACTCCCACAGGCAGCTGTGGCTTTATGGGTCAAAAAGGACAGCCAGAAGTGAGTTACACCCAGGGTCAGATCTGGTGCGGGAGTAGCTTTCATTACTGGCCTGTTAATTTGTATTTATTAGTTCATTAGGTACAGAAGTAAATTGAATGCATTAGGCAGATAAATCAGATTTATTATTGTTTGTCCCTCATCATCAGAGCTTACAGTTTTGTGTTTTTTTCTGTTAATTCTGATACGTATTTCTTTATAACTGGACAATTTAAATCCAATGTATAAAAAAAATCACTTAAAAAGTTTAAGGTCCCTCAGTGACTAACGTTCCTCATCTCAGCTCAGTTTTCACACGTTGGCTGCTTTGATTGCACATTAACGTCTCTAATGATGCGTTTACGTTTGCTTCCACGACCTGTAGCCTATAAGTCATTACTTTCTGCATTATTAGTTTAACCACTTTAATGCTACATTAATATTACAAACCCCCAAGTTGGGACATTTGGTGAAATGCAATAAAAATGGAATCAGCCAAGCCATTCAGTGCAAGGGGGTTAAGGGGGTTTGCATTAGGAAGTGCATCCGGTGTAAAAACTGTGTTCATTCAGATGTAAAGACCAGAATAATTCACTGTGGAGACACTTAAAAATGATAGTTGTCTTGGTGTCTTTAAAAATAAAACACAATAGAAATAAATGTAATATTATATACACTGATCATCCATAACATTAAAACCACCTCCTTGTTTCTACACTCACTGTCCATTTTATCAGCTCCACTTACCATATAGAAGCACTTTGTAGTTCTACAATTACTGACTGTAGTCCATCTGCCTCATGCCCTTCATGCTGTTCTTCAATGGTCAGGACTCTCCCAGTACCACTACAGAGTAGTCACTGCAGTAACACTGACATGGTGGTGGTGTGTTAGTGTGTGTTGTGCTGGTATGAGTGGATCAGTTTTTAAACACCTCACTGTCACTGCTGGACTGAGAATAGTCCACCAACCAAAAACATCCAGCCAACAGCGCCCCGTGGGCAGCGTCCTGTGACCACTGATGAAGGTCTAGAAGATGACCGACTCAAACAGCAGCGATAGACGAGCGGTCGTCTCTGAATTTACATCTACAAGGTGGACCGACTAGGTAGGAGTGTCTAATAGAGTGGACAGTGAGTGGACACGGTGTTTAAAACCTCCAGCAGCGCTGCTGTGTCTGATCCACTCATACCAGCACAACACACACTAACGCACCACCACCTAAATAATACCTGCTCTGTGGGGGTCCTGACCATTGAAGAACAGGGTGAAAGCAGGCTAAAAAGGTATGTAGAGAAACAGATGGACTACAGTCAGTAATTGTATAACTACAAAGTGCTTCTATATGGTAAGTGGAGCTGATAAAATGGGCAGTGAGTGTAGAAACAAAGAGGTGAACCAACTGAACTCCTTCGGTCTTTCACAGGGATCATGACCAGTGTGTGTCTGTGCTGACCGGGCTCCGACTGTGGCACAACCAGCAGCTGCAGGGAGGCCTGCATGGCATCGTGCTCAACCCGGTATTTAAGGACAACCTGAGGATAGCGCTGCTCGGCGGGTGAGACGCAACAAAGAGAGACTTTTTCTGCATCCATTATTGTTTATTATTTGTGTTTTTCGTATTCATGTGTCATTTTAGAGGCTAGCAAATATACCACGGTATGTTTTATGGTGCATTTTATTGTACAAATGTTATATATTTAGTCTGCTAGGTGGTTATTCTGCCCAAGCTTGAGCACAAACAACTATTGGTGCTGATTTTGATTGTACAGCAAAGGTTATTTTTATACCAACCAAAGCCAAGATTTGTCCAGAAGGAAGCACATGTTCGCCTTTACTCTACCTCAGCAGTAGTGCGAAGGAAGACTTGGCTTGGTGGTTACAGTTCATCATGTAAGCATCTCTATTACTGTGTCCTGCAGGGGTAAGCCGTGGGCGGACGACGTCAGCAGTCTCGGGCCTGACCGCCACGCCCGCGACGTAGAGAGTCTGGACCGGTACGCCATGGAGCGCTGGGAGGTGATCCTGCACTTTATGGTGGGCTCACCGAGCGCTGCTGTCAGCCAGGACCTGGCTCAGCTCCTCATCCAGGCCGGTCTCATGAAGAGGTAGTGTACTGTACCCCTCTGCAGACATGAAAGTGTGTCGTGCTTTGCCGTGTGTGCTCATGGTTCTGTATGTGGTCTGTTCTGTCCATCAGCGAGGCTGGAGAAGCGCCGTGCATCACGTCAGCTGGATTTCAGTTTCTGCTGCTTGATACGGCCTCTCAGCTGTGGTACTTTACCCTGCAGTACCTCAAAACAGTACAGGTCTGTGTATAACTGTAATAGATTAAAATATGTCCACGTCTATGAGCAATGTGAAACGTTATACTGTTTTTTATATATATATTTATTCTCTTCTCCAGTCAAGGGGGATGGACCTGGTTGAGATTCTTTCCTTCCTGTTCCAGCTGAGTTTCTCCACTCTCGGCAGGGTTAGTATTTAATTTTAGGAATCTTACCAATTTAAACACTTTTTTTCTGAATTTTACCCCCTTTACTTCCCAACCTAGTCATTTCCAGTTCCCCATTGTGAATCCACTGTTGCTTGCACCACATCTGATCTGATCAAGAAGGCCTGGATCACCACACCACCTCTCTGGGATGTGTCCAGCTTCTTCTCATCATCTGCTAGTGTCTGGTTTTTACACAGAGCCGTATCGGAATATATACAGAAAATTATGTCCATATCCAGGGTCCTGCACAGAGCCCTGACCTCAGCGCCACAGAATAGCTCTGGAATGAACCGGAACATCAACTGAGGCTTTCTTACAAATGCTGTTCTTATTTGACTGAAAGGGTACAAATTCCCATAGACATACTTCACAGTCTTGTGAAAAGATCACACAGAGGTCACTCTATTTTAATACCATTTGTTTTGGAAATGGGACGTCCAACAAGCTCATGGTCAGGTGTCCCCAATATTTTTGGCCATATCGTAACACCACCTGACACCTACTAGCTGGTCAAGGCGATGGCATGATCGGTGGTGGAATAGAGATAGTATAGCGTATTCCTCTATGTGTCAGAGACCTCTGGAATGTGCCCCTGTCCGGTGAAAAGTAGCGGTCAGCAGATGCGCACAGGTAACACGTAATGGCACTTGTGTGAATAATGAGATAAGAAAATGGATCGATTACTTCACCTGTAACACACATTTTGTCCTTTATGTGCAGAAAGTCTTTGTACTTGACTGATTTCTGTATTTCTGCTTGTTTTTAACGGCAGGATTATTCAGTGGAGGGCATGAGTGAGTCTCTGCTGACGTTTCTGCAGCACCTACGAGAGTTTGGCCTGGTTTTCCAGAGAAAGGTCAGTCGTCATGAAGAAGAAATACCTGAAACGGTTTCCCCTTAGGAATTTATATAGGATAGAATGTGTTCTGCTATCGGCAAAGTACTGTGACATATAGAAAGTGGAAACAAGCACTTAACCACTTCACAATACTTCAAATTATGCACAAAGCTCAAATATTCATTTAATGACGTGTGTACTTAGTTAATTAAAGGCAGTCCTTCCTGTGTGGAGTTTGCATGTTCTCCCTGTGTCTGTGTGTGTAGCCTTGTAAACACTAGGCTAATTGGAGCTGTCCGGGGTGTTTCCTTCCTTTCACCCAGTGAAACAGATCCACTGTGACCCTGACCATCACTTAATTTAGTTTCCTTTGATGACCCGCCCTGTATTGTTTACGTTTACAGCATCTAGTAGATGATTTTATCCAAAGTGACTTACAATTGTGACTGATTGTGATTGAGGGTTAAGGGTCTTGCCCACCGGTGGCACTTTGGTGGTGGTGGGGCTTGAACCTGCAGCCTTTATGTTACCAGGTTTTATAATGCTCCCATCGCCATACTTCACTGCACACAGGTCGGACCTAAACCCCTAAGTGGGTAGCACTGTCGCTCACAGCAAGAAGGTCCTGGGTTCGATCCCCAGGTGGGGTGGTCCGGGTCCTTTCTGTGTGGAGTTTGCATGTTCTCCCCGTGTCTGCGTGGGACCAAAAACATGCAGCCAGGCTAATTGGAGACACTGAATTGTCCTATAGGTACCTGACCGCTCCGATGCATAAACCAGTGCATTGTAGTGCCGGTCCCAAGCCCGGATAAATAGGGAGGGTCGTGTCAGGAAGGGCATCCGGCGTAAAAACTGTGCCAAATCAATAACGGGAGCAGCCGAGGAAATGGAGACTGAATGCAGGCCAGACTTTCTCGTCCAATATCGATGCCTGACCTCTCAAATGGTCTTCAGTCGCGTGCAAAACCCTCAATGCCCATGGTTTAGCATAGGACATCCAACAAGCTTATATTCTGATGTCCACATACTTTTCGCCACTGTTGTTCCTACAGCTTGTTTTAAAATATAGTGTGTGTGTGTGTGTGTGTGTGTGTATACATCATTCTTCAATTTATGTGCCTATTGTCCCACAGAGGAAGTCCAGAAGGTACTACCCCACTAGACTGGCTATAACTCTGGCTGCTGGTGTCACTGCCAACCCTACCTCCTCCTCCTCCACTGCCATGACTGGCACACCAGGAACCGGAGACACTGGTTTCATCGTGGTAGAAACAAACTATCGTGTCTATGCTTATACAAGTACGTCAGATCTAACCGTACAGTACTAGTAAAATACAAAATACGGCGTTTTATTACCAAAGACTAAAAATAATTGTGTGTGTGTGTGTTTTTTTTTGTTGGTCAGACTCGGAGCTGCAGATTGCTCTGGTCGCTCTGTTCAGCGAGATGCTCTATCGGTTTCCGAATGTGGTCGTGGCTCATGTCACCAGAGAGTCTGTACAGCAGGCTATTGCTAACGGCATCACCGCACAACAGGTTGGTCACCTTTATACAAAGTCGTATCCATGCTAGATGGCGCCCAGCTGACTGGTGTGTTAGTATCTCACCGCTGGTGTGCTAGTGGAATATCCCGCTGTGCCACCTGGGTGCCCCAAAATGTTTATATATACACACTGATCAGCCATAACATTAAAACCACCTCCTTGTTTCTCACTGTCCATTTTATCAGCTCCACTTACCATATAGAAGCACTTTGTAGTTCTACAATTACTGACTGTAGTCCATCTGTTTCTCTGCATGCTTTCTTAGCTCCCTTTCATGCTGTTCTTCAATGGTCAGGACCCCCACAGGACCCCCACAGAGCAGGTATTATTTAGGTGGTGGATCATTCTCAGCACTGCAGTGACACTGACATGGTGGTGGTGTGTTAGTGTGTGTTGTGCTGCTGGAGTTTTAAAATACCGTGTCCACTCACTGTCCACTCTATCAGACACTCCTACCTAGTTGGTCCACCTTGTAGATGTAAAGTCAGAGATGATCGCTCATCTATTGCTACTGTTTGAGTCGGTCATCTTCTAGACCTTCATCAGTGGTCACAGGACGCTGCCCACGGGGCGCTGTTGGCTGGATGTTTTTGGTTGGTGGACTATTCTCAGTCCAGCAGTGACAGTGAGGTGTTTAAAAACTCCAGGAGCGCTGCTGTGTCTGATCCACTCATACCAGCACAACACACACTAACACACCACCACCATGTCAGTGTCACTGCAGTGCTGAGAATGATCCACCCCCTAAATAATACCTGCTCTGTGGTGGCCTGTGGGGGTCCTGACCATTGAAGAACACGGTGAAAGCAGGCTTAAAAAGTATGTAGAGAAACAGATGGACTACAGTCAGTAATTGAGCTTCTATATGGTAAGTGGAGCTGATAAAATGGACAGTGAGTGTAGAAACAAGGAGGTGGTTTTAATGCTATGGCTGATTGGTGTATGTCACATTGTCTCTTTAGTTTGATTTCATAATAAATGATGTGTTTAGAACTGATGTATAATCTGGAGTTAAATGTGATGTTGCTCTCATATTTAGGGGCCGCTACAGCGGATCTCGTCCACATGCTTGACTAACGCAATCTCTCAATGTCTAGGCTGTTTGCGCCTGCCAGTAGCACCGCAGGATCCCCAGATCTCAGCAGTAGTGGTCATTTGTGTTTGGCGATGATGTTGTGTGATATGCCTCCTAAATACTGACCTAAAAAACACCTTTGCAATTTGTGGACTTTAATAAGACATGAGCTAATTGGAGTGCTGCAGGGGTCGACACCTAGCACACTTCCCCGCTCATGTGTGAACAAATGCTAAATAGTGAACCCGTGCATGCATCATAATGACGAGCCAGTAAGCCAGACGCTGTTTTAATAATAACGGCTTTACATCTTTAATCCCGTTCAGCCACGTTCTCAGCACGGCTGGTTTCACTCCAATAAATCTGTCTGCAGATATTTCCAAATATAGGATCTTAGTGAAGGCATGAAGCCCACGTTGGACTTTAAAACATCTGCTAATTTGAGTTTTGATATAAAAAAAAAAAGGCTGTTGGCAGCCAGTTCTGAATATTTATTAAGGAAGCGAATCACTTTGATTAAACCTTATTAAGTACAGAGAACACGCAGCTGATAAACAAACAAGTGTTTGGAAATTACATTCCAACGGCTTCACTGCATGCTGGTTTCGTTGAAGGTTTTGTCACGGCGTGCGTGTGCGCCGTGTTGTTTGTGCACTGAATGGCACAGAGCCGTAAAGGGAAGCTAATATTTACTCAGGTTTTGATTGTGGATGGAGCTTATGTGAAAAATCCTCATCACTTGTTCACCAATCAAACTGATTCTAATTTTTACTTATTTATTTCTTGTTTTTAGATCATCCACTTCATGAGGACCAGAGCACATCCTGTTATGCTTAAAGGGGTAGCTACAGATTATACTTTTATGTACTTTGTTTAGACCAAATCTAAATCCTGCCAATCTAAAAAAAAATCCTGCAGTACCAACAACTGATTGGAACACTGATGGTTCCCTCAGCGGATCGTTCGTCCGCATATTGATTTGGCACAGTTTTATGCCGGATGCCCTTCCTGGCACAACCCTCTTATTTATATCTGGACAAGTACTGACAGCACTCTGACAAGTGCCCTTCCAAACGACTAGTTAGTGTCTGCCACAACTTCCTTTTTGAACATTAGCCATCCATGTAGATGCCCGATCGACCAATAGTACTGCTAAACTTTAAACCCTGGATCCCCAGAGCTCTGCAGTAGTGGGCTACCGCTGTGCCACCTGAGTGCCCCCAAGCTAATGAGTGGAATATGTTTGTTTATAATTTTATAATCAGAGCAATTATATCTGAACATGCCCCCTCCACCCCAATATATATTGTGATTACGCCCTTGACTTTGTTTACTGTTTTAAATGAACAATATTTTTTGTTGTTTTTAGAATCCAGTACTTCCTCCAACCATCACCGATCAGATCAGACTTTGGGAACTGGAAAAAGACCGGCTCCAGTTTACAGAGGGTATGAGTTTGTTCTCCCGGGCCCTTTTTACACAGTTCTTTATATCTTTGCATTTGGCCCCTGAGCTTTCGGAAAACACAGTACAGGGTGGAAACTTCTGAGAACTCAAACATTTATAGCATTTACTTACACTTGTTGGGCAAGAAGGTCCTGGGTTCGACTCACAGGTGGGGCGGTCCGGGTCCTTGCTGTGTGGAGTTTGCATGTTCTCCCCGTGTCCGCGTGGGTTTCCTCCCACAGTCCAAAGACGTGGAAGTGAGGTGTACTGGAGACACAAAATTGTCCAAGACTGTGTTCGATATAACCCTGTGAACTGGTGAATCTTGTGTAATGAGTAACTACCGTTCCTGTCATAAATGTAACCAAAGTGTAAAACATGACGTTAAAATCCTAATAAAACAAACAAACAACCAAACTTACACCTGTGACTTGCTCAGGGGTCCAACAGTAGAAACCTGGAGGTGGTTGAGCTTGACCGAGTAGTAACCTTATAACAATAGTCCATTATCTTAAATGCAGAGCCGTCACTACCACAGAGCAGGCCAATCATATTACTGTCTGTGGTTTCAATGATTGTGTGTGTCCAATGATTATAGAATAAAATGCCTTTATTTGTCATATATAAATATACAGATGTACAGTACAATGAAATTCTTTTTTCGCATATCCCAGCTCATTTTGGAAGCTGGGGTCAGAGCGCAGGGTCAGCCATCGCACAGCCATCGCAAAGCTCTACTCACTAGGCTACAACTGTCCCTATATGGTCAGGTGTCCACATATGTTTGTGCATTTAACGTATGTTTTCTGTACCGTCGGCCTCTGTTAGCGTGTACGGCGTATTTTAGTGCTTTCCTGGCTGTAACACGTCTGAGTCACCTAATGAAGCATTTATAAAGTACCTGAAGAGGTGAATCATATGTGTGAGAGCAGGAATAACAACAGCGGTGTGGGTTTGAAACCCGACTGCTGATTCTCTTTATTTTATTCGACCTTTTGAACAGTACAGTTAATGAGATTTTCATTTGTTTTTGTGCCCGTGCGATGTGATATTGCTGTTACATGATCAGCGCTGCCGAACTGGCAAGATGATTAGTTCATCCAACTGGGTTCTTTTCTTGGCATATGGCTATAAAGTTCTGATGTTTTTTGGTGGATTCTGGTTCCCCCCCCACTGTCTGTCTGAGGCGCCAGCATGAGCAAACAAAGAATATGGAGGTATTGTGGTACATGCTGAGACTCTCTAAAAGTTTTCAATCACGGACGTTTCAAGATGCAGTCGGCGGCTTTAGACACACTTGAGACGGCATGTGCTAGTCTGCAGCCCTCCTCTGGCAGTGCCAGTCAAATTTGAAAAAAATTAAGCATGTGTAAAATTGGGAACAAAGAAATAAGAAAGAAAACTTAATAAGGGTGAATTTTTTCTGCTGAATGACCTCTAGATGTCTGAGGCACTCAGGCGTAGGTGAGAAATAATAATGGTTCTCACTGTTACATTCATTGTAATAGAACTAGAATAGTGAGTACAGCTGAAAGCTACTCATTTCTCTTCACACTCCTTTGTTCACGCTTGCTTTGTTTCTCTTTGTTCTAGGTGTATTGTATAACCAGTTCCTGTCACAGGCTGATTTTGAGGTTCTGCGGGATAGAGCTCAGGTCGGTACTTAAATTTATTCTTTGTTTTTCTACTGTGAATTTATTCCTTCCTACGAGCCAAATGTGGACATGCAAATTCAAACCATGCTTCCTTACACACAAGCACCACAAGGTAAATGTAGTCAGTGGTTAATGAAGGTCTATCACATCCCAATTTTTTTATATAAATACATTGTTAAATATTCAAATACCTGCTTTGAATGATATACACTGATCAGCCATAACATTAAAACCACCTCCTTGTTTCTACACTCACTGTCCATTTTATCAGCTCCACTTACCATATAGAAGCACTTCGTAGTTCTACAATTACTGACTGTAGTCCATCTGTTTCTCTACATGCTTTGTTAGCTCTCTTTCATGCTGTTCTTCAATGGTCAGGACCCCCACAGGACCACCACAGTGTGTTAGTGTGTGTTGTGCTGGTATGAGTGGATCAGACACAGCAGCGCTGCTGGAGTTTTTAAACACCACACTGTCACTGCTGGACTGAGAATAGTCCTCCAGCCAACAGCGCCCCGTGGGCAGCGTCCTGCAACCACTGATGAAGGTCTAGAAGATGACCGACTCAAACAGCAGCAATAGATGAGAGATCGTCTCTGACTTTACATCTACAAGGTGGACCAACTAGGTAGGAGTGTCTAATAGAGTGGACAGTGAGTGGACACGGTATTTAAAAACTCCAGCAGCGCTGCTGTGTCTGATCCACTCATACCAGCACAACACACACTAACACACCACCACCATGTCAGTGTCACTGCAGTGCTGAGAATGATCCACCACCTAAATAATACCTGCTCTGTGGTGGTCCTGTGGGGGTCCTGACCATTGAAGAACAGCATGAAAGGGGGCTAACAAATCATGCAGAGAAACAGATGGACTACAGTCAGTAATTGTAGAACTACAAAGTGCTTCTATATGGTAAGTGGAGCTGATAAAATGGACAGTGAGTGTAGAAACAAGGAGGTGGTTTTAATGTTATGGCTGATCGGTCGGTGTACATCCTTTAAAGCCAGCACAGTATTTTAACATTATTAAATTGCATGAACAAACTGTGGGAATAATGGTGCAAAAAACCATTTTATTTTATTTAAAATTGGGGTTATAATTTAAGATTGGGGTACTTTTGGTGGCACAGCAGTCCACAAAAAAGGGTTTAACTTTCAATCAGACTTCATACAGACACAAACTGGCATCAACGTTGGTGATTTCAAAGCTTAATAGCTCATCAGTTCATTGTTTAAATAATAAAAATGCATAAAAGCTTTCCTGTTCAGATTAGGATCTCCATATACAGCTTGTAAATAACGCTGGCTCCTGTGAAACTAAGGGTGGTTAAAGTGATGTTTTAAATCGTTCTAACTCTGTACAGACTGTAGCTTTTGCTCTCCACTGGAATTAAACTTCAGCTGTTGGAAATAAATGTAAATTATATTTTTAACCAAAAGCATTAATCAAACAATTACTTCATTTTCAGCTATTGGTTGATCACTGACATCACAGACAAAACTTAGAATTAATAATAAATAGCAATTAGGTTAATGCAGCGTATTGGAATAAATAACGCACTGAGCGTGCTCTATATGTGTTTATGTACATTACATTGACCTTCGTGTGTCTCCACAGGGCTTGGGAGTGTTGGTGTGGCAGAACGTAGCTCACAGAGTCATGGTGGTGTCGCCACACGGGCACAGTGAGGTTAAGAGGTTCTGGAAGAGACAGAAGAGTCACACGTAGAACACGGAGACTATGTTATCATAGCACACCATGGCACAGCCATATAAAATACTGTAATACTGAGCGGAAAGCTTTACATTTGCATTTTTTCTGCGTCAACTTCTAATGTCAACTTTTTCATCCATAATAAAATGTTTTGTTTGAGTGTATTATTATTTGTGTTTTTTTGTTCTTTTATAGTGTGTTAAGCAATGTAGTCAAAAGCAACTTGCATGTAGGTTTATACTGGAATAAGGAATGCACATACAGGGGTTGGACAAAATAACTGAAACACCTGTCATTTTAGTGTGGGAGGTTTCATGGCTAAATTGGACCAGTCTGGTGGCCAATCTTCATTAATTGCACATTGCACCAGTAAGAGCAGAGTGTGAAGGTTCAATTAGCAGGGTAAGAGCACAGTTTTGCTCAAAATATTGCAATGCACACAACATTATGGGTGACATACCAGAGTTCAAAAGAGGACAAATTGTTGGTGCACGTCTTGCTGGCGCATCTGTGACCAAGACAGCAAGTCTTTGTGATGTATCAAGAGCCACGGTATCCAGGGTAATGTCAGCATACCACCAAGAAGGACAAACCACATCCAACAGGATTAACTGTGGACGCAAGAGGAAGCTGTCTGAAAGGGATGTTCGGGTGCTAACCCGGATTGTATCCAAAAAACATAAAACCACGGCTGCCCAAATCACGGCAGAATTAAATGTGCACCTCAACTCTCCTGTTTCCACCAGAACTGTCCGTCGGGAGCTCCACAGGGTCAATATACACGGCCGGGCTGCTATAGCCAAACCTTTGGTCACTCGTGCCAATGCCAAACGTCGGTTTCAATGGTGCAAGGAGCGCACATCTTGGGCTGTGGACAATGTGAAACATGTATTGTTCTCTGATGAGTCCACCTTTACTGTTTTCCCCACATCCGGGAGAGTTACGGTGTGGAGAAGCCCCAAAGAAGCGTACCACCCAGACTGTTGCATGCCCAGAGTGAAGCATGGGGTGGATCAGTGATGGTTTGGGCTGCCATATCATGGCATTCCCTTGGCCCAATACTTGTGCTAGATGGGCGCGTCACTGCCAAGGACTACCGAACCATTCTGGAGGACCATGTGCATCCAATGGCGGTGCCGTGTATCAGGATGACAATGCACCAATACACACAGCAAGACTGGTGAAAGATTGGTTTGATGAACATGAAAGTGAAGTTGAACATCTCCCATGGCCTGCACAGTCACCAGATCTAAATATTATTGAGCCACTTTGGGGTGTTTTGGAGAAGCGAGTCAGGAAACGTTTT
The DNA here is from genome assembly GCF_030014385.1 of Trichomycterus rosablanca. Lineage (NCBI taxonomy): Eukaryota > Metazoa > Chordata > Actinopteri > Siluriformes > Trichomycteridae > Trichomycterus > Trichomycterus rosablanca. Next base: position 2,539,394 of record NC_085989.1, on the reverse strand, counting down.
CCTCCACCAGCATCACGTAGTGACCTGGCCACTATCCTGCAAGAAGAATGGCTTAAAATCCCTCTGACCACTGTGCAGGACTTGTATATGTCATTTCCAAGACGAATTGACGCTGTATTGGCCGCAAAAGGAGGCCCTACACCATACTAATAAATTATTGTGGTCTAAAACCAGGTGTTTCAGTTATTTTGTCCAACCCCTGTAGTCTTGCTGGGTCAGATGTACAGATGAGCTAAACCTGCTCATTGGATGGATGGTTTCCCCATTTGTTCTCATGTGGTTTGTGATCCAAAATATGAAAGTTATGAAAAATTCTGAATAGTTTTCCACTGACTTTATATGCTCACTACAAATCGTATAATGTAATTAGGTTGTAAAGCTTAGACGGTATGATTAAAATATATTTGGGTGAAGGCAACAGTAAAGTATGATTTCTTGCATTTTCTGTGTTCACTAACATCAGACTATTTAGATCTGGCGACTGTAAAGGCATATTTATATCATTTTTATATTTATTAGACAATTAAGTAAAGCCTAGCTGCTGTTCATAAAGGCCATTTTCATCCTGGAAGACGCAACTACCATCAGGATAGAAATGTTTAAATGTTTTAGCAAAGTGATTACATAATTAGTCAGAATAACCTGGTATTATTCTGCTGTACCACTTCCCTAAACAGACAAGTGGACCCTAACAATGACAGAATAGTGCCTCCCTTAGCAGGACAGTGAAGGACATTGTCTCCTCACAAAGCTGCTCTTTCCCCAGCACACTACACATAGGGTTGCCAGATGTACTGTTTCTTTGTGGAATATTCAGTAAAGATTTTATATTCAATAATGTTGTTTGTTGCAACAGTAAACGCTGTGTGGACCAGGGTTCTATATTTGCAAATTGTGGCTTTCCCAATGGGATTGCTGCCCAGTCAAAGTGTATGTCCTGCCCTGCACCATATATTTTTAAGTGCAGCCGGACTTAGCATGAAACTGAACATAATGAAGTGGTGAAAATGAATAAATTCATTTACATTTTCTGCAATTAGCAGACACTTTTATCCAAAGCAATTTACAGTACTGTGACAGTATACTGTCTAAGCAATTGAGGGTTAAGGGCCTTGCTCAAGGGCCCAACAGTGGCAACCTGGCAGTGCTGAGGCTTGAACCAGTAACCATTCAAGTACTAGCCCAGTACCTTAACCACTAGGTTACAACTGCCCCTAGGTTTCACCTTAGATTTAAATGAGTAAGTTGACCCCATGTCCAACATGTACTTGAACCTTAAACAGTGTTTCTAGGCGGTACCATACTCATGACAGTCAATGAGATGGTCATTCGAAAACCATTAGCATTAATATGACAATACACCCTCTCTTTTTTTAATAATGTAAATTATGATTCATTATGAGAACTCGTGTATAATATAAAGAACATAACAATATAAGGGGGGAAACCCTGAACTGTTACTGTATGCCAGGAGAACATTTGTCTGTGTGATCAGATGAAAGTCGCGAACCAGCAAGAAAACTGTGATTAAGAAGCCGCTGAAACACAGGTGATACTGTGCACTGTCAAGCAAGCTTTATATCATCATGGGCTCCAAAATCAAGGGCTTCTTTTTGTTTTGCACAGTACCAAAATATCCAGTCACAGGAAATTATCAGTTACAGAATTTCATTGAAATTCCAAAATGAGACTAAATAAATAAATATGCATTTTTTAGCTGCATGTGTGGACTGTGTATGGAATTTTACCAGTATGGTAGGTTTAACTTTTTTGCTGCTGTAACAGCCTCAACTCCTATCATTTTATCATTGTACTTTTGCATATTGTTTTGCTCCAGTCCTAATACAAAGCCCCAACACTGTCTTTATTGCATAATGTGAATTATAATTTATTATGAGAACTGCTGTACAATATAAAGTACATAATAGAGTGGCGAGGGGACCCTGATGTGTTACTGTATGCCAGGAGGACATTTGTATTTACATTTACATTTACATTTTCGGCATTTAGCAGACGCTCTTATCCAGAGCAACTTACAGAAGTGCTTCCATAGTAAACATTACCTTACTCTAGTTTAAGTAGACAACAGTCCAAGAACACAAATCTGCTAAAACCTGTAAGAACCGAAGTTTTTTGTTTTTTTGTTTTTTGAAAGAAATGAAAGAGTAAGTACAAGTCAGCTTAAGTGCTTAGTAAAGAGGTGATGAAGGTTTTTAATAGTTTTTTAAAGACAGCAAGAGACTCAGATGTTCGGACAGACAGAGGAAGTTCGTTCCACCACCTGGGTGCCAGTACAGAGAAGAGCCTTGATGCCTGTCTTCCTCTAGTCCTGGGTGGAGGATCAAGTCGAGTGAGACTGGTGGCTCGGAGGTTGCGTGGTACAGAGCGGGGTTTGATCAGACCACGAAGGTAGCTTGGTGCTGGTCCATTTTTGGCTTTGTAGGCAAGCATCAGTGTTTAGGTTGGTTAAAGACCAACCTATGATTTGTATGATCAGGTGGAAGTCATGAACAAGCAAAAAATGGATCAGCAGTGATTTAGAAGCTGCTGAAACACAGGTGACACTGTGCACAGTCAAGCAAGCTTCATATCATCATGGGCTCCAAAATCAAGGGCTTCTTTTTGCTTATCCAGTCACAGGATAATATCAGTTACAAAATGAGACTAAATAGATAGATAGATACTTTATTAATCCCAAAGGAAATTAAGGAATAAATAAATATGCATTTTTTAGCTGCATGTGTGGACTGTGTATAGAATTTTACCAGTATGGTAAATACCATCAACTCCTCTTTTTTGTCATTTTATCATAGCACTTTTGCATATTGTTTTGCTCCAGTCCTAATACAAAGCCACAACACTGTCTTTATTGCATAATGTGAATTATATTTATTATGAAATTTTACCAGTCTGATAGGTTTAACTGGTTAAATGCCAGTGGGTGAGAGTGAATGGGTGAGAATGTGGTGTATGGAAATGAATGGGTTAGCTCAGTGGAGAATATGAGAAGGGGAGATTCCTGGCACTCCTATACTGCCTGCAAGTAAAGCAGGGGATGAAAGCAAGCTTAACCCAGTCAAATAAAGGTAATAAACATTTTATTATACGTTTGAATAATGTTTTATGCTTTATTTCTGAATTATATCTTATAGAAATATGTCCATATTGTGCAACTACACCTGGCTAACGGTCTTTGGCATTCCTGTCAGAAACAAACAGCTACCTCATATGCTAACGCTTGTTTTGCTTATTAAAATGACCGAACCTCTCATTTATATTAAAATAGCATCTAAATGTATTTAATTGGGCCAATTTTGCGTAGTTTCTGCAAACCCGACCGAACTGTGTGCTCTTTTAGGCTACCTATGGAGCCGGGGAGGCTGCGTGAGAATCCTCCCGGATCTGGTGAGCCCGAGGCCGGGGAGTGGAAAGAGGAAAGGCCCGGTGTAGATCCGGAGGAGGAGAGAAAGCGCAGCGGCGGCGGTGGCACAGCAGCATCCCAGCCAGGGTGTGCCCAACCCGGCCGAGTCAAAGATAAAACCGCGACCGGGGATGATGATGAGGAGGATCAATACGAGGATGAAGAACTGGACCCCAGAATCCAGGTTATTATCTGGAGCATAAGTATTATTATTTATTATTATTACAGATATTCTGCACATAATGCTTTTTTGTGTAATGCATTAAATAAAATAAAACAACATTAAACCAAAAGGAACAAGGTCAGGACTGGTGTGGTTGCTGTTTTTTTTATTTATTTTTTTTTTTTATATCAAATTCCACTGGTTCAATGGGTTGGCACTGGTCTTCATTCTACTGATCAGTGGGACCAGGTGAAGCTTCTGCCTGGTTGGTATAAAAACCTACAGCCATACTGACCCTATGATAAGACTGGACATCCCTGGTTCGTCGCCTCACAGCAAGAAGGTCCTGGGTTCGATCCCCAGGTGGGGCGGTCCGGGTCCTTTCCGTGTAGAGTTTGCATGTTCTCCCCGTGTCTGCGCGGGTTTCCTCCGGGAGCTCCGGCTTCCTCCCACAGTCCAAAGACGTGCAAGTGAGGTGAATTGGAGATACAAGATTGTCCATGACTGTGTTTGACATTAAACTTGTGAGCTGATGAAACTACCGTTTCTGTCATGAATGTAAAATGTGAAAGTGTAAAACATTAAAACGTTAAAATCCTTATAAACAAACTTATCTAACAAAAAAAAATTCACAGTAAATTGCATATTACTCAGGAAACGGTTCATTTTACGGTCCGTGACGTGATTTTCACAGCCGTAAATTAGGTAGGTCCTTGAGCAAGGCCCTTGACCCTGTCTGCTCCAGGGGCGCCGTACGATGGCTGACCCTGCGCTCTGACCCCGGCTTCCAAACAAGCTGGGATATGCGAAGAAAGGATTTCATTGTACTGTACACGTGTACATGTATATATGACAAATAAAGGATATCTATAAGGTATAAAAATTTCCAAGACCTTGAACATCCCTTGAGACCCAACTGGGAGTATTTTTGGGACGTTTCAAACTCATAGTGGGATAGTAAGCCCAAAACTTGTCTGTAGGCTTTAGCACAAAGTAATAGTATGAAAATATAAATTTATTTGAACAGTTCTTTCTTAACTAACTTCCTTTAGTAAAATCAAAAAAGTGGAGTCATACAGTGATCCTCACCATGTACCGGTGACCACACTGTCTCTGAATTCCTCTGTTGTTCACGCCGACGCCTCATTCTGCCCGCCCTCCCTCAGACACGGCCAACAACGCTGCCAAACTCATATTTCAGACTTGCGTTTCGGTGTTGGAGGCTAGTGTGTTAGACTACTGTGCCTTCTGAGCTCCCAGATACAAAATGTGTATGCAATGTGTATGACCATACCTATTTTAGCAAAGTTTTATAAACAAAGACTAAATGACAGCACTCAGGACTGTGTTTGGGTTTGTTTGTAAACACACAGGCTTCTGCCTGCATTGTGGAACTAGTATCTTATTTACAAACCACTTCTTATTACGGCTGATTTTTATAGGAGGAACTGGAGCATCTGAACCAGGCCAGCGATGAGATCAACAGACTGGAGCTTCAGCTGGATGTGAGTTAAGATTCCGGTCGGAATTCAGGATTTTTGTTTTGCCTTTCTGTTTTTTGTGGGTTTTAGAGCTGGGCAGTACATAAATAACTCAATAATAATGCAAGATTTATGATCTCATTATGATCTCATGATAAACATCCTGTGAATGATGTGGGTATGATGCACCAGCATCCTTCATGCTGCTGCTAGAACAATATTCAATAAGGAGGGTGGTTCAGGCATACCCATTAGAATATAAAATAGATGTATTAATCAATTCTTTTAATTCTTCATCATTTTCATTAACTGCTTTATTCTGGTCGCGCCGGTATTGGTTCCACTGGGAAACACTGGGACAATCTATTGAAGGGCTTTGGAGGTCCACGCCTTCAGACATAGCCAGTCATGTCTGTGTTACTGTTCGTTTGCCAGATATCACCACTGAGGTTTGAACCCGGATCTCAGAGGTGGTGGGCTAGCATAATAGACCGCGCCCGTATTGGTTCCACTGGGAAACACTGGGCGTAAGGCAGGAAAACCCTGGACAGAGTGACAATCCATTGAAGCGCTTTGGAGGTCCACACCTTCAGACATAGCCAGTCATGTCTGTGTTACTGTTCGTTTGCCAGATATCACCACTGAGAGGTGGTGGGCTGGCATAATAGACCGCTGTGCCCGCAAAAGTGTCTGTTGGTTCTCACATCTGCAATATTTACTATTTTATTTGTTAAATGAAGTGAATGATTAGTCATTGTGGATTCAAATGTGTAGGAATGGGTTGTTTTAAACTTTTCCACTTGATCTAACATAATTTGGATCCTATTTAATCCTACTAAAGGCTGTCAGACCTACATTTTATTGTCCATTTTATTGTCTACTCAGGAGGCGAGGTCCAGCTACAGAAAGATCCTCACCGAATCAGCGCGGAAACTCAACGCTCAGGGCTCACAGCTCGGTGCCTGCATAGAAAAAGCCCGGCCTTACTACGAAGCACGCAGACTAGCTAAAGAGGTGCGTAAAGCAGAGGACAGGACGCCGGTGTCCTTCCTAAGGAATTTTATTTAATAACATTTGTTTAATCGGTGCACAAATGCAAATTCTGGTCCTGCATCCTTTAATAAATAATCATTACTATGTTCATGGCATTATCATTGCCTGGAGGAAATTATCTAGAAAATATCCCTGAAGTCCACGATCATTACGGGCCAAGACAGTTCATGCGTTCCTTAATTCGATTAACCCCGGTAACACCAGATATGATTTGCAGATCTCTTTTCATTAGCATTGTTAACAGCCAATCTCAGACGTGTAATTGGCCTGGTGAAAAACACTCAGCGCGTGCCACCGGCTGTAATTGAAAACAACTGAAACGGAATTGGATTGTTAAATTGAAACAGAATTCGAATTGAAGTGTTGACCAGGTCAGGCTATTACAGACTGGACTCTTCACACAATGTAAATCGCGGATTCCTAAAGCTTTAATGCCCATTGCAACGGACACGATTTCTTACGGTACTAATGCTAGAAGCCAGCGGGTCCATGAGTTCCGTGAGTCTTCTTTTATAATACTATAAAATAGCATAATAAATATAATAGTGTTTGGACTCTCCACGTCGGCTCACTCCACAGCCTTTCAATTGGGTTATTGTTCGGGGACTTTTCTTATCCTGGCAATAACATTGTTTTGAGCTTATCAGACCTTTTCCGGGGATTTGAACATATGTAATAAATCGCTCTCCTGCTGGGAAATTAAATCATGAATCGAAAGGCGCTCGGGTGGCACAGCGGTCTAATGTGCTAGCACACCACTCGCAAGTTTAATCTCGGCAGAGACGCTGACCTGGCCGGGCCGGGCCGGGCATCCACACAAACACAACCGGTCATTTAGCAGACGCCTTTATCCAAAGTGACTTACATTACAGTTACAGTATACAGTCTGAGCAATTCAGAATCAGAATATCTTTATTGTCATTATACCAGGTGTAACGAAATTAAGGTGCAATACTCTCTAGTGTTATAAACAATACATAAAAAAAAAAAACTAGAATTTACAAAATACCAAAAATTTGCATTCACAAAATTTACAGAATTAACAATAATGACAATAACACAATAACAATAACACACAAAAAATACTTTTTGTCAGTAACAAGCTGGTGGAAAATTGCACATTACTCTTTGTAAACATTGCCCGAAAATTGCACAGTCCTATGTGTTATTTAAATTGCACAGTCCCATGTATTTAATGAAAATTGCACAGTCCCATGTGTTATTTAAATTGCACAGTCCCATGTATTTAATGAAAATTGCACAGTCCCATGTGTTATTTAAATTGCACAGTCCCATGTGTTATTTAAATTGCACAGTCCCATGTGTTAGTAAAATTGCACAGTCCCATGTATTTAATGAAAATTGCACAGTCCCATGTGTTATTTAAATTGCACAGTCCCATGTGTTATTTAAATTGCACAGTCTTATGTGTTTGTAAAATTGCACAGTCCCATGTGTTAGTAAAATTGCACAGTCCCATGTATTTAATGAAAATTGCACAGTCCCATGTGTTATTTAAATTGCACAGTCCCATGTGTTATTTAAATTGCACAGTCCCATGTGTTAGTAAAATTGCACAGTCCCATGTATTTAATGAAAATTGCACAGTCCCATGTGTTATTTAAATTGCACAGTCCCATGTGTTATTTAAATTGCACAGTCCCATGTGTTATTTAAATTGCACAGTCCCATGTATTTAATGAAAATTGCACAGTCCCATGTGTTATTTAAATTGCACAGTCCCATGTGTTATTTAAATTGCACAGTCCCATGTGTTATTTAAATTGCACAGTCTTATGTGTTTGTAAAATTGCACAGTCCCATGTATTTAATGAAAATTGCACAGTCCCATGTATTTAATGAAAATTGCACAGTCCCATGTGTTATTTAAATTGCACAGTCCCATGTGTTATTTAAATTGCACAGTCTTATGTGTTTGTAAAATTGCACAGTCCCATGTATTTAATGAAAATTGCACAGTCCCATGTGTTATTTAAATTGCACAGTCCCATGTGTTATTTAAATTGCACAGTCCCATGTGTTATTTAAATTGCACAGTCCCATGTATTTAATGAAAATTGCACAGTCCCATGTGTTATTTAAATTGCACAGTCCCATGTGTTAGTAAAATTGCACAGTCCCATGTGTTATTTAAATTGCACAGTCCCATGTGTTATTTAAATTGCACAGTCCCATGTGTTATTTAAATTGCACAGTCCCATGTGTTATTTAAATTGCACAGTCCCATGTGTTAGTAAAATTGCACAGTCCCATGTGTTATTTAAATTGCACAGTCCCATGTGTTATTTAAATTGCACAGTCCCATGTGTTATTTAAATTGCACAGTCCCATGTGTTATTTAAATTGCACAGTCCCATGTGTTATTTAAATTGCACAGTCTTATGTGTTTGTAAAATTGCACAGTCCCATGTATTTAATGAAAATTGCACAGTCCTATGTGTTATTTAAATTGCACAGTCCCATGTATTTAATGAAAATTGCACAGTCCCATGTGTTATTTAAATTGCACAGTCCCATGTGTTATTTAAATTGCACAGTCTTATGTGTTTGTAAAATTGCACAGTCCCATGTGTTAGTAAAATTGCACAGTCCCATGTATTTAATGAAAATTGCACAGTCCCATGTGTTATTTAAATTGCACAGTCCCATGTGTTATTTAAATTGCACAGTCCCATGTGTTAGTAAAATTGCACAGTCCCATGTATTTAATGAAAATTGCACAGTCCCATGTGTTATTTAAATTGCACAGTCCCATGTGTTATTTAAATTGCACAGTCCCATGTGTTATTTAAATTGCACAGTCCCATGTATTTAATGAAAATTGCACAGTCCCATGTGTTATTTAAATTGCACAGTCCCATGTGTTATTTAAATTGCACAGTCCCATGTGTTATTTAAATTGCACAGTCTTATGTGTTTGTAAAATTGCACAGTCCCATGTATTTAATGAAAATTGCACAGTCCCATGTATTTAATGAAAATTGCACAGTCCCATGTGTTATTTAAATTGCACAGTCCCATGTGTTATTTAAATTGCACAGTCTTATGTGTTTGTAAAATTGCACAGTCCCATGTATTTAATGAAAATTGCACAGTCCCATGTGTTATTTAAATTGCACAGTCCCATGTGTTATTTAAATTGCACAGTCCCATGTGTTATTTAAATTGCACAGTCCCATGTATTTAATGAAAATTGCACAGTCCCATGTGTTATTTAAATTGCACAGTCCCATGTGTTAGTAAAATTGCACAGTCCCATGTGTTATTTAAATTGCACAGTCCCATGTGTTATTTAAATTGCACAGTCCCATGTGTTATTTAAATTGCACAGTCCCATGTGTTATTTAAATTGCACAGTCCCATGTGTTAGTAAAATTGCACAGTCCCATGTGTTATTTAAATTGCACAGTCCCATGTGTTAGTAAAATTGCACAGTCCCATGTGTTATTTAAATTGCACAGTCCCATGTGTTATTTAAATTGCACAGTCCCATGTGTTATTTAAATTGCACAGTCTTATGTGTTTGTAAAATTGCACAGTCCCATGTATTTAATGAAAATTGCACAGTCCTATGTGTTATTTAAATTGCACAGTCCCATGTGTTAGTAAAATTGCACAGTCCCATGTGTTATTTAAATTGCACAGTCCCATGTGTTATTTAAATTGCACAGTCCCATGTGTTATTTAAATTGCACAGTCCCATGTGTTAGTAAAATTGCACAGTCCCATGTGTTATTTAAATTGCACAGTCCCATGTGTTATTTAAATTGCACAGTCCCATGTGTTATTTAAATTGCACAGTCCCATGTGTTATTTAAATTGCACAGTCCCATGTGTTATTTAAATTGCACAGTCCCATGTATTTAATGAAAATTGCACAGTCCCATGTGTTATTTAAATTGCACAGTCCCATGTATTTAATGAAAATTGCACAGTCCCATGTGTTATTTAAATTGCACAGTCCCATGTGTTAGTAAAATTGCACAGTCCCATGTGTTATTTAAATTGCACAGTCCCATGTGTTATTTAAATTGCACAGTCCCATGTGTTATTTAAATTGCACAGTCCCATGTATTTAATGAAAATTGCACAGTCCCATGTGTTATTTAAATTGCACAGTCCCATGTGTTAGTAAAATTGCACAGTCCCATGTATTATTTAAATTGCACAGTCCCATGTGTTATTTAAATTGCACAGTCCCATGTGTTAGTAAAATTGCACAGTCCCATGTGTTATTTAAATTGCACAGTCCCATGTGTTATTTAAATTGCACAGTCCCATGTGTTATTTAAATTGCACAGTCCCATGTGTTATTTAAATTGCACAGTCCCATGTGTTATTTAAATTGCACAGTCCCATGTGTTATTTAAATTGCACAGTCTTATGTGTTTGTAAAATTGCACAGTCCCATGTATTTAATGAAAATTGCACAGTCCTATGTGTTAGTAAAATTGCACAGTCCCATGTGTTATTTAAATTGCACAGTCCCATGTATTTAATGAAAATTGCACAGTCCCATGTGTTATTTAAATTGCACAGTCCCATGTATTTAATGAAATCACCTTATATAGAATTATTTAGAGTTCGTACTGCGGTGGGGTAAAAGCTATTTTTGAGCCGGTTTGTCCTTGTTTTGATGGTTCTATACCGTCTGCCTGACGGTAAGAACTCGAACAGATGGTGGCCGTGGTGAGACTCGTCCATTACAATTTTGTTAGCTCTTTGAACACAACGAGACCTGTGTAGGTCCTCCAGGGAGGGTAGAGAGCACCCGATGGTTTTCTCCGCAGACCTTTGAGGGTTAAGGGCCAGAATTGAGGGTTAAGGGCCTTGCTCAAGGGCCCAACAGATTTTTTGGACTGGTCCGGGCGTCTGCACGAGTGGGAAGGAGCTTGGCGTGCTTAACCATTGCTCTAACATCGGATGTGGTCCATGCAGGGGTTGACGCCCTACCAGGGTGTGTCTCTGCCCGAGATTTGATATCTAGGGTGCAGAATGTGTCATCATGGTGACCTTCAACTTCAGGCAGTCCTGTTGCTCATCTTTGCCTGCACTTTTTTCCACTCTGTCCCTCTGCATCGATCTTCTTCGGGTAGTATTTTGGCCAGACCTGAGCCAGACACCATGTGACATTTTCGCACTCAATTTGCACGCTGAAATATTGCCTGCTTGTTTTTAAGTTTCCACCTTTTATTGATCGTCCGGGGCCTTTTCATTTCGCCTCCCGCGATGAGTCAGCGGAACTGATTTCGGCGTGGGCGTCCGGGTCTCTCGAGTTTAAACCGGTTAGCTGCTCGTCCTCATATCGCCGTGTGATGTATGTACGCGTGCGGGGTTCGGAGCGCCCGTCCTGTCGCGCGGAGCAGGATTTACGGTGGTATCTGTGCCCGTCTTACCTGCTGTATTTCTCGGTGAAAGATCTGCCCGTAAAGTCGCATCCTCTGAAAGATTGGTGGCCGTCCAGCTGACGCGGTTTTGAGTGATATTTATAATGTATATATCTACAGGCTCAGCAGGAGACGCAGAAGGCAGCGCTGCGCTATGAGAGGGCTGTCTCCATGCACACGGCTGCCAGAGAAATGGTCTACGTAGCTGAGCAGGGTCTCCTGGCTGACAGGAACACGCTGGATCCAACCTGGCAGGAAATGCTAAACCATGCAACAGCCAAGGTACAACAAGCAATAATAGAATCATTAAGAGCTGAACTATAGCGGGGTGTTCTTTAGAGATGGACGGGGGTTTTAAATATTTACAA